>NW_028320458.1:197500-198879 GCF_062004578.1 Staurois parvus
TCAACCCAGTCCCATCAGTCTCTGTGCCAGAGGAGCTTACGCTCTAATGTCCCCTCCCCCACAGTCACATCAGTCTCTGTACCAGAGGAGCTTACACTCTAATGTCCCCTCCCCCACAGTCACATCAGTCTCTGTACCAGAGGAGCTTACGCTCTAATGTCCCCTCCCCCGCAGTCCCATCAGTCTCTGTGCCAGAGGAGCTTACGCTCTAATGTCCCCTCCCCCGCAGTCCCATCAGTCTCTGTGCCAGAGGAGCTGACGCTCTAATGTCCCCTCCCCCGCAGTCCCATCAGTCTCTGTGCCAGAGGAGCTTACGCTCTAATGTCCCCTCCCCCGCAGTCCCATCAGTCTCTGTGCCAGAGGAGCTGACGCTCTAATGTCCCCTCCCCCGCAGTCCCATCAGTCTCCGTACCAGAGGAGCTTACGCTCTAATGTCCCCTCCCCCGCAGTCCCATCAGTCTCCGTACCAGAGGAGCTTACGCTCTAATGTCCCCTCCCCCGCAGTCCCATCAGTCTCTGTACCAGAGGAGCTGACGCTCTAATGCCCCCTCCCCCGCAGTCCCATCAGTCTCTGTACCAGAGGAGCTTACGCTCTAATGCCCCCTCCCCCGCAGTCCCATCAGTCTCTGTACCAGAGGAGCTTACGCTCTAATGCCCCCTCCCCCACAGTCCCATCAGTCTCTGTACCAGAGGAGCTTACACTCTAATGTCCCCTCCCCCACAGTCCCATCAGTCTCTGTACCAGAGGAGCTTACACTCTAATGTCCTTTCGTAACCCCTGCCCTCTCCTCCTCTCTGCCATGACATGTGGACACCTGCGGGCTCCGTGACACGCATGTCCACACCAGGGGCGGACTGACCATTTGGAAACACAGGCACTGGCCGAGGGCCCGGGGTCAGTAGGGGGCCCCATGAGATGCCCCTGGTACGTTTTTCATAGGCTTTTTTGAGTTTGGGCAAGGACACAGGGGCCCCATGATCTCCTATTGCCCGGGGGCCCCATGAGTTGTCAGTCCGCCCCTGGTCCGCACTCTACATATGGAATTTGGGCTCATTTTGTTCCTAGTCATCATTCTGCGATCTGATTGGTTTCGGTCATTTTGGCGGCCGCGTTCTTCCATTGAGAGGTGAACTCCGGTGACACCTACTGATCCACATTTGATGAAAGCAGAACTCCAGGCAAAACTTCACTTTTTCATTTTGGATGGAGTAATGGAGGGGGGAGGTTATAACCCCTGTCAGGGTTTTTGTTTTGCCATCTGTGTCCCCTTTGGGGAGATTTCCCTTCACTTCCTGGCCCATAGCTTAAACAGGAAGTTGGAAGAAATCCCTCCTATGTGAGGGAATCCCTGGCTGTCGCCTCTGTTCCTGTCTGGGGA
>NW_028320461.1:0-46883 GCF_062004578.1 Staurois parvus
ACTTCTACTAGACTCCTAAATCTCTGAACTTCTACTAGACTCCTAAATCTCTGAACTTCTACTAGACTCCTAAATCTCTGAACTTCTACTAGACTCCTAAATCTCTGAACTTCTACTGGACTCCTAAATCTCTGAACTTCTACTAGACTCCTAAATCTCTGAACTTCTACTGGACTCCTAAATCTCTGAACTTCTACTGGACTCCTAAATCTCTGAACTTCTACTGGACTCCTAAATCTCTGAACTTCTACTGGACTCCTAAATCTCTGAACTTCTACTGGACTCCTAAATCTCTGAACTTCTACATCCTACACTTTTTCTCAACCCTATGACCTATTGCACTCTCTCTCACTTGCCCCTGAGGCCATTCTTCTGAAGGCGTTTCCATTGCCAGCTGAATCCACTGGGGAGGCGTCATAATCCAGGTTCTGGGTGTGGCGTGACTGTTAAGAATTTATATTGTATTGTATATCTCCTTTCTTGCATAGACTGATAATAAGGGCGTTGGGGTCATAATAAGTGCGTTGGGGTGATAGTAATTGCCTTGGGTGTTATATATAGATAGAGAGATCCACATAATTACTGCTAGGAATTGTTTGCTGTCATATTGAAAGTCTACATATTGCATAATTCAGTCATTTTTATTGGTTAGAGTGCGATTTTTCAGGGAATATTTTCTCACATTTCTATGGCCACGTTTTGGGAGAAATGACCTCTGAAGTGCTATAAATCACCATTTATCACTAAATTTAATTGTAATCTTTATTATTATCTAGAAGAATTGTTTGGTGTATAAATTGGTATATTATATATTGATGGTTCATCACCAGTCTTTAGTGTTTTCTGTTAATATATATATAAGTTTTGTACATAAATAAATGTATCTATTTATTTATTATAAAGGCAATTCTTGTGTGTATGGTACGAAAACATACTGGCTGAAAGGACTCCAGGTATAATAATAAGTGGTGATCAAATTACCGTATTTGCCGGCGTATAAGACGACTTTTTGACCCTTGAAAATCTTCTCAAAAGTCGGGGGTCGTCTTATACGCCGGTACACATGTTAGGGGGGCTGCGGCATTAAGTACAGGGGTTTGCAGGGGCTGACGTCTCTTACCTGGATCCAGTCCCACGACGATCCGGTCCAGGAAGCGCGGCGTCTCCTTCAGTTCGGCCACTGGATGTTCGTGCGGCTGCGCGGCTCCGCCTCCTCACCGGTGATTGGCCGCCAGAACTGTAGCTCAGGAAAGGCACACAGGCGGCCAATCACCGGCGAGGGGGCGGAGCCGAGCGGCCCCGCGAAAATTGAGTGCCGGAGCAGCAGGTAAGTGCTCTGTGTAGAGGTGCTGCTGCAACCACCTATGCTGGCTGCAGCAGCACCATACGAGAACAGGGTCAGCAAGTCTCAGTGGGAGGAATAGTGCCCCATCATTGGTGTCACTGATACCAATGATGGGGCACTATTCCTCCCACTGATACCAACGACGGGGCACTATTCCTCCCACTGACACCAACGATGGGGCACTATTCCTCCCACTGATACCAATGATGGGGCACTATTCCTCCCACTGATACCAATGATGGGGCACTATTCCTGCCACTGATACCAATGATGGGGCACTATTCCTGCCACTGATACCAATGATGGGGCACTATTCCTGCCACTGACACCAATGATGGGGCACTATTCCTGCCACTGACACCAATGATGGGGCACTATTCCTCCCACTGATACCAATGATGGGGCACTATTCCTGCCACTGATACCAATGATGGGGCACTATTCCTCCCACTGATACCAATGATGGGGCACTATTCCTGCCACTGATACCAATGATGGGGCACTATTCCTGCCACTGACACCAATGATGGGGCACTATTCCTCCCACTGACACCAACGATGGGGCACTATTCCTCCCACCCACTGACACCTACGATGGGGCACTATTCCTCCCACTGACACCAACGATGGGGCACTATTCCTCCCCCCACTGACACCAATGATGGGGCACTATTCCACCCCTCACTGACACCAATGATGGGACACTATTCCTCCCACTGATACCAATGATGGGGCACTATTCCTGCCACTGACACCAACGATGGGGCACTATTCCTCCCACTGACACCAACGATGGGGCACTATTCCTCCCACTGATACCAATGATGGAGCACTATTCCTCCCACTGATACCAATGATGGGGCACTATTCCTGCCACTGATACCAATGATGGGGCACTATTCCTGCCACTGATACCAATGATGGGGCACTATTCCTGCCACTGATACCAATGATGGGGCACTATTCCTGCCACTGACACCAATGATGGGGCACTATTCCTGCCACTGATACCAATGATGGGGCACTATTCCTCCCACTGATACCAATGATGGGGCACTATTCCTCCCACTGACACCAATGATGGGGCACTATTCCTCCCACTGACACCAATGATGGGGCACTATTCCTCCCCCTGACACCAATGATGGGGAACTATTCCTCCCACTGACACCAATGATGGGGCACTATTCCTGCCACTGATACCAATGATGGGGCACTATTCCTCCCACTGACACCAACGATGGGGCACTATTCCTCCCACTGACACCAATGATGGGGCACTATTCCTGCCACTGATACCAATGATGGGGCACTATTCCTCCCAGTGATGCCAATGATGGGGCACTATTCCTCCCACTGACACCAATGATGGGGCACTATTCCTCCCACTGACACCAATGATGGGGCACTATTCCTCCCACTGACACCAATGATGGGGCACTATTCCTCCCACTGACATCAATGATGGGGCACTATTCCTCCCACTGACACCAATGATGGGGCACTATTCCTCCCACTGACACCAATGATGGGGCACTATTCCTCCCACTGGTGTGCATTGGAAGAGGGGTAGTCTTATACGGCGAGTATAGCCCAAACACTACATTTTAGCAGGAAAAGTAGGGGGGTCGTCTTATACGCCGGCAAATACGGTATTAAGGTGCCCAAATTATTGGTTCACTAAATATTTGCCGTATTTTAACAGCTGGAGGCACTGCGATATTTTATTTAAGGGAAAGGGTCACCGCACTACATAGGTAGAATAAATTCTTACATAAACCACCACATATACATGGAGATCATATCCCCCCCTTATGTATTATACATGGAGATCATATCCCCCCTTATGTATTATACATGGAGATCATATCCCCCCCTTATGTATTATACATGGAGATCATATCCCCCTTATGTATTATACATGGAGATCATATCCCCCCTTATGTATTATACATGGAGATCATATCCCCCCCTTATGTATTATACATGGAGATCATATCCCCCCTTATGTATTATACATGGAGATCATATCCCCCCCTTATGTATTATACATGGAGATCATATCCCCCCTTATGTATTATACATGGAGATCATATCCCCCCCTTATGTATTATACATGGAGATCATATCCCCCCCTTATGTATTATACATGGAGATCATATCCCCCCTTATGTATTATACATGGAGATCATATCCCCCCCTTATGTATTATACATGGAGATCATATTCCCCCTTATGTATTAAACATGGAGATCATATCCCCCCCTTATGTATTATACATGGAGATCATATCCCCCCTTATGTATTATACATGGTGATCATATCCCCCCCCTTATGTATTATACATGGAGATCATATCCCCCCTTATGTATTATACATGGAGATCATATCCCCCCTTATGTATTATACATGGAGATCATATCCCCCCCTTATGTATTATACATGGAGATCATATCCCCCCTTATGTATTATACATGGAGATCATATCCCCCCATTATGTATTATACATGGAGATCATATCCCCCCATTATGTATTATACATGGAGATCATATCCCCCCATTATGTATTATACATGGAGATCATATCCCCCCCTTATGTATTATACATGGAGATCATATCCCCCCTTATGTATTAAACATGGAGATCATATCCCCCCCTTATGTATTATACATGGAGATCATATCCCCCCTTATGCATTATACATGGAGATCATATCCCCCCTTATGTATTATACATGGAGATCATATCCCCCCCTTATGTATTATACATGGAGATCATATCACCCCCTTATGTATTATACATGGAGATCATATCCCCCCTTATGTATTATACATGGAGATCATATCCCCCTTTATGTATTATACATGGAGATCATATCCCCCTTTATGTATTATACATAGAGATCATATCCCCCCTTATGTATTATACATGGAGATCATATCCCCCTTATGTATTATACATGGAGATCATATCCCCCCTTATGTATTATACACGGAGATCATATCCCCCCTTATGTATTATACATGAAGATCATATCCCCCCCTTATGTATTATACATGGAGATCATATCCCCCCCTTATGTATTATACATGGAGATCATATCCCCCCTTATGTATTATACATGGAGATCATATCCCCCCCTTATGTATTATACATGGAGATCATATCCCCCCTTATGTATTATACATGGAGATCATATCCCCCCCTTATGTATTATACATGGAGATCATATCCCCCCTTATGTATTATACATGGAGATCATATCCCCCCCTTATGTATTATACATGGTGATCATATCCCCCCTTATGTATTATACATGGAGATCATATCCCCTTATGTATTATACATGGAGATCATATCCCCCCTTATGTATTATACATGGAGATCATATCCCCCCCTTATGTATTATACATGGAGATCATATCCCCCCCTTATATATTATACATGGAGATCATATCCCCCCTTATGTATTATACATGGAGATCATATCCCCCTTATGTATTATACATGGAGATCATATCCCCCCTTATGTATTATACACGGAGATCATATCCCCCCTTATGTATTATACATGAAGATCATATCCCCCCCTTATGTATTATACATGGAGATCATATCCCCCCTTATGTATTATACATGGAGATCATATCCCCCCCTTATGTATTATACATGGAGATCATATCCCCCTTATGTATTATACATGGAGATCATATCCCCCCTTATGTATTATACATGGAGATCATATCCCCCCTTATGTATTATACATGGAGATCATATCCCCCTTATGTATTATACATGGAGATCATATCCCCCCTTATGTATTATACATGAAGATCATATCCCCCCCTTATGTATTATACATGGAGATCATATCCCCCCTTATGTATTATACATGGAGATCATACCCCCCTTATGTATTATACATGGAGATCATATCCCCCCTTATGTATTATACATGGAGATCATATCCCCCCTTATGTATTATACATGGAGATCATATCCCCCCCTTATGTATTATACATGGAGATCATATCCCCCCCTTATGTATTATACATGGAGATCATATCCCCCCTTATGTATTATACATGGAGATCATATCCCCCCCTTATGTATTATACATGGAGATCATATCCCCCCTTATGTATTATACATGGAGATCATATCCCCCCCTTATGTATTATACATGGAGATCATATCCCCCCTTATGTATTATACATGGAGATCATATTACCCTTATGTATTATACATGGAGATCATATCCCCCCCTTATGTATTATACATGGAGATCATATCCCCCCTTATGTATTATACATGGAGATCATATCCCCCCCTTATGTATTATACATGGAGATCATATCCCCCCTTATGTATTATACATGGTGATCATATCCCCCCTTATGTATTATACATGGAGATCATATCCCCTTATGTATTATACATGGAGATCATATCCCCCCTTATGTATTATACATAGAGATCATATCCCCCTTATGTATTATACACGGAGATCATATCCCCCCTTATGTATTATACATGAAGATCATATCCCCCCCTTATGTATTATACACGGAGATCATATCCCCCCTTATGTATTATACATGAAGATCATATCCCCCCCTTATGTATTATACATGGAGATCATATCCCCCTTATGTATTATACATGAAGATCATATCCCCCCTTATGTATTATACACGGAGATCATATCCCCCTTATGTATTATACATGAAGATCATATCCCCCCCTTATGTATTATACATGGAGATCATATCCCCCCCTTATGTATTATACATGGAGTTCATATCCCCCCTTATGTATTATACATGGAGATCATATCCCCCCCTTATGTATTATACATGGAGATCATATCCCCCCTTATGTATTATACATGGAGATCATATCCCCCCCTTATGTATTATACATGGAGATCATATCCCCCCTTATGTATTATACATGGAGATCATATCCCCCTTATGTATTATACATGGAGATCATATCCCCCCTTATGTATTATACATGGAGATCATATCCCCCCTTATGTATTATACATGGTGATCATATCCCCCCTTATGTATTATACATGGAGATCATATCCCCTTATGTATTATACATGGAGATCATATCCCCCCCTTATGTATTATACATGGAGATCATATCCCCCCCTTATGTATTATACATGGAGATCATATCCCCCCCTTATATATTATACATGGAGATCATATCCCCCCTTATGTATTATACATGGTGATCATATCCCCCCTTATGTATTATACATGGAGATCATATCCCCCCTCATGTATTATACATGGAGATCATATCCCCCCTTATGTATTATACATGGTGATCATATCCCCCCTTATGTATTATACATGGAGATCATATCCCCCCCTTATGTATTATACATGGTGATCATATCCCCCCTTATGTATTATACATGGAGATCATATCCCCCCCTTATGTATTATACATGGAGATCATATCCCCCCTTATGTATTATACATGGAGATCATATCCCCCCTTATGTATTATACACGGAGATCATATCCCCCCTTATGTATTATACATGAAGATCATATCCCCCCCTTATGTATTATACATGGAGATCATATCCCCCCCTTATGTATTATACATAGAGATCATATCCCCCCTTATGTATTATACATGGAGATCATATCCCCCTTATGTATTATACATGGAGATCATATCCCCCCTTATGTATTATACACGGAGATCATATCCCCCCTTATGTATTATACATGAAGATCATATCCCCCCTTATGTAATATACATGGAGATCATATCCCCCCGTTATGTATTATACATGGAGATCATATCCCCCCCTTATGTATTATACATGGAGATCATATCCCCCTTATGTATTATACATGGAGATCATATCCCCCCCTTATGTATTATACATGGAGATCATATCCCCCCTTATGTATTATACATGGAGATCATATCCCCCCCTTATGTATTATACATGGAGATCATATCCCCCCTTATGTATTATACATGGAGATCATATCCCCCTTATGTATTATACATGGAGATCATATCCCCCCTTATGTATTATACATGGAGATCATATCCCCCCTTATGTATTATACATGGAGATCATATCCCCCCCTTATGTATTATATATGGAGATCATATCCCCCCTTATGTATTATACATGGTGATCATATCCCCCCTTATGTATTATACATGGAGATCATATCCCCTTATGTATTATACATGGAGATCATATCCCCCCTTATGTATTATACACGGAGATCATATCCCCCCTTATGTATTATACATGAAGATCATATCCCCCCCTTATGTATTATACATGGAGATCATATCCCCCCCTTATGTATTATACATAGAGATCATATCCCCCCTTATGTATTATACATGGAGATCATATCCCCCTTATGTATTATACATGGAGATCATATCCCCCCTTATGTATTATACACGGAGATCATATCCCCCCTTATGTATTATACATGAAGATCATATCCCCCCTTATGTATTATACATGGAGATCATATCCCCCCTTATGTATTATACATGGAGATCATATCCCCCCCTTATATATTATACATGGAGATCATATCCCCCTTATGTATTATACATGGAGATCATATCCCCCCCTTATATATTATACATGGAGATCATATCCCCCCTTATGTATTATACATGGAGATCATATCCCCCCTTATGTATTATACATGGAGATCATATCCCCCCTTATGTATTATACATGGAGATCATATCCCCCCTTATGTATTATACATGGTGATCATATCCCCCCTTATGTATTATACATGGAGATCATATCCCCCCTCATGTATTATACATGGAGATCATATCCCCCCTTATGTATTATACATGGTGATCATATCCCCCCTTATGTATTATACATGGAGATCATATCCCCCCCTTATGTATTATACATGGTGATCATATCCCCCCTTATGTATTATACATGGAGATCATATCCCCCCCTTATGTATTATACATGGAGATCATATCCCCCCTTATGTATTATACATGGAGATCATATCCCCCCTTATGTATTATACACGGAGATCATATCCCCCCTTATGTATTATACATGAAGATCATATCCCCCCCTTATGTATTATACATGGAGATCATATCCCCCCCTTATGTATTATACATAGAGATCATATCCCCCCTTATGTATTATACATGGAGATCATATCCCCCTTATGTATTATACATGGAGATCATATCCCCCCTTATGTATTATACACGGAGATCATATCCCCCCTTATGTATTATACATGAAGATCATATCCCCCCTTATGTATTATACATGGAGATCATATCCCCCCTTATGTATTATACATGGAGATCATATCCCCCCCTTATATATTATACATGGAGATCATATCCCCCTTATGTATTATACATGGAGATCATATCCCCCCCTTATATATTATACATGGAGATCATATCCCCCCTTATGTATTATACATGGAGATCATATCCCCCCTTATGTATTATACATGGAGATCATATCCCCCCTTATGTATTATACATGGAGATCATATCCCCCCTTATGTATTATACATGGAGATCATATCCCCCCTTATGTATTATACATGGAGATCATATCCCCCCCTTATGTATTATACATGGAGATCATATCCCCCCTTATGTATTATACATGGTGATCATATCCCCCCTTATGTATTATACATGGAGATCATATCCCCTTATGTATTATACATGGAGATCATATCCCCCCTTATGTATTATACATGGAGATCATATCCCCCCCTTATATATTATACATGGAGATCATATCCCCCTTATGTATTATACATGGAGATCATATCCCCCCCTTATATATTATACATGGAGATCATATCCCCCCTTATGTATTATACATGGAGATCATATCCCCCCTTATGTATTATACATGGAGATCATATCCCCCCCTTATGTATTATACATGGAGATCATATCCCCCCTTATGTATTATACATGGAGATCATATCCCCCTTATGTATTATACATGGAGATCATATCCCCCCTTATGTATTATACATGGAGATCATATCCCCCCCTATGTATTATACATGGCGATCATATCCCCCCCTTATGTATTATACATGGAGATCATATCCCCCCCTTATATATTATACATGGAGATCATATCCCCCTTATGTATTATACATGGAGATCATATCCCCCCTTATGTATTCTACATGGAGATCATATCCCCCTTATGTATTATACATGGAGATCATATCCCCCCTTATGTATTATACATGGAGATCATATCCCCCCTTATGTATTATACATGGAGATCATATCCCCCCCTTATGTATTATATATTGAGATCATATCCCCCTTATGTGTTATACATGGAGATCATATCCCCCCTTATGTATTATACATGGTGATCATATCCCCCCCTTATGTATTATACATGGAGATCATATCCCCCCTTATGTATTATACATGGAGATCATATCCCCCCCTTATGTATTATACATGGAGATCCTATCCCCCCTTATGTATTATATATGGAGATCATATCCCCCCCTTATGTATTATACATGGTGATCATATCCCCCCCTTATGTATTATATATGGAGATCATATCCCCCTTATGTATTATACATGGAGATCATATCCCCCCTTATGAATTATACACGGAGATCATATCCCCCCTTATGTATTATACATGAAGATCATATCCCCCCCTTATGTATTATACATGGAGATCATATCCCCCCCTTATGTATTATACATGGAGATCATATCCCCCCTTATGTTTTATACATGGAGATCATATCCCCCCCTTATGTATTATACATGGAGATCATATCCCCCCTTATGTATTATACATGGAGATCATATCCCCCCTTATGTATTATACATGGAGATCATATTACCCTTATGTATTATACATGGAGATCATATCCCCCCTTATGTATTATACATGGAGATCATATCCCCCCTTATGTATTATACATGGAGATCATATCCCCCCCTTATGTATTATACATGGAGATCATATCCCCCCTTATGTATTATACATGGTGATCATATCCCCCCTTATGTATTATACATGGAGATCATATCCCCTTATGTATTATACATGGAGATCATATCCCCCCTTATGTATTATACATGGAGATCATATCCCCCCCTTATATATTATACATGGAGATCATATCCCCCTTATGTATTATACATGGAGATCATATCCCCCCTTATGTATTATACATGGAGATCATATCCCCCCCTTATATATTATACATGGAGATCATATCCCCCTTATGTATTATACATGGAGATCATATCCCCCCTTATATATTATACATGGAGATCATATCCCCCCTTATGTATTATACATGGAGATCATATCCCCCCCTTATGTATTATACATGGAGATCATATCCCCCCCTTATGTATTATACATGGAGATCATATCCCCCTTATGTATTATACATGGAGATCATATCCCCCCTTATGTATTATACATGGCGATCATATCCCCCCTTATGTATTATACATGGAGATCATATCCCCCCTTATGTATTATACATGGAGATCATATCCCCCCCTTATATATTATACATGGAGATCATATCCCCCTTATGTATTATACATGGAGATCATATCCCCCCTTATGTATTCTACATGGAGATCATATCCCCCTTATGTATTATACATGGAGATCATATCCCCCCTTATGTATTATACATGGAGATCATATCCCCCCCTTATGTATTATACATGGAGATCATATCCCCCCCTTATGTATTATATATGGTGATCATATCCCCCCTTATGTATTATACATGGAGATCATATCCCCCTTATGTATTATACACGGAGATCATATCCCCCCTTATGTATTATACATGAAGATCATATCCCCCCCTTATGTATTATACATGGAGATCATATCCCCCCTTATGTATTATACATGGAGATCATATCCCCCCCTTATGTATTATACATGGAGATCATATCCCCCTTATGTATTATACATGGAGATCATATCCCCCCTTATGTATTATACACGGAGATCATATCCCCCTTATGTATTATACATGAAGATCATATCCCCCCCTTATGTATTATACATGGAGATCATATCCCCCCCTTATGTATTATACATGGAGTTCATATCCCCCCTTATGTATTATACATGGAGATCATATCCCCCCCTTATGTATTATACATGGAGATCATATCCCCCCTTATGTATTATACACGGAGATCATATCCCCCTTATGTATTATACATGAAGATCATATCCCCCCCTTATGTATTATACATGGAGATCATATCCCCCCCTTATGTATTATACATGGAGTTCATATCCCCCCTTATGTATTATACATGGAGATCATATCCCCCCCTTATGTATTATACATGGAGATCATATCCCCCCTTATGTATTATACATGGAGATCATATCCCCCCCTTATGTATTATACATGGAGATCATATCCCCCCTTATGTATTATACATGGAGATCATATCCCCCTTATGTATTATACATGGAGATCATATCCCCCCTTATGTATTATACATGGAGATCATATCCCCCCTTATGTATTATACATGGTGATCATATCCCCACTTATGTATTATACATGGTGATCATATCCCCCCCTTATGTATTATACATGGAGATCATATCCCCCCTTATGTATTATACATGGAGATCATATCCCCCTTATGTATTATACATGGAGATCATATCCCCCCCTTATGTATTATACATGGAGATCATATCCCCCCCTTATGTATTATACATGGAGATCATATCCCCCCCTTATATATTATACATGGAGATCATATCCCCCCTTATGTATTATACATGGTGATCATATCCCCCCTTATGTATTATACATGGAGATCATATCCCCCCTTATGTATTATACATGGAGATCATATCCCCCCTTATGTATTATACATGGTGATCATATCCCCCCTTATGTATTATACATGGAGATCATATCCCCCCCTTATGTATTATACATGGTGATCATATCCCCCCTTATGTATTATATATGGAGATCATATCCCCCCCTTATGTATTATACATGGAGATCATATCCCCCCTTATGTATTATACACGGAGATCATATCCCCCCTTATGTATTATACATGAAGATCATATCCCCCCCTTATGTATTATACATGGAGATCATATCCCCCCCTTATGTATTATACATAGAGATCATATCCCCCCTTATGTATTATACATGGAGATCATATCCCCCTTATGTATTATACATGGAGATCATATCCCCCCTTATGTATTATACACGGAGATCATATCCCCCCTTATGTATTATACATGAAGATCATATCCCCCCCTTATGTATTATACATGGAGATCATATCCCCCCCTTATGTATTATACATGGAGATCATATCCCCCCTTATGTATTATACATGGAGATCATATCCCCCCCTTATGTATTATACATGGAGATCATATCCCCCCTTATGTATTATACATGGAGATCATATCCCCCCCTTATGTATTATACATGGAGATCATATCCCCCCTTATGTATTATACATGGAGATCATATCCCCCTTATGTATTATACATGGAGATCATATCCCCCCTTATGTATTATACATGGAGATCATATCCCCCCTTATGTATTATACATGGAGATCATATCCCCCCCTTATGTATTATACATGGAGATCATATCCCCCCTTATGTATTATACATGGTGATCATATCCCCCCTTATGTATTATACATATACATGGAGATCATATCCCCTTATGTATTATACATGGAGATCATATCCCCCCCCTTATATATTATACATGGAGATCATATCCCCCTTATGTATTATACATGGAGATCATATCCCCCCCTTATATATTATACATGGAGATCATATCCCCCCTTATGTATTATACATGGAGATCATATCCCCCCTTATGTATTATACATGGAGATCATATCCCCCCTTATGTATTATACATGGAGATCATATCCCCCCCTTATGTATTATACATGGAGATCATATCCCCCCTTATGTATTATACATGGAGATCATATCCCCCCTTATGTATTATACATGGTGATCATATCCCCCCTTATGTATTATACATGGAGATCATATCCCCTTATGTATTATACATGGAGATCATATCCCCCCTTATGTATTATACACGGAGATCATATCCCCCCTTATGTATTATACATGGAGATCATATCCCCCCCTTATATATTATACATGGAGATCATATCCCCCTTATGTATTATACATGGAGATCATATCCCCCCTTATATATTATACATGGAGATCATATCCCCCCTTATGTATTATACATGGAGATCATATCCCCCCTTATGTATTATACATGGAGATCATATCCCCCCTTATGTATTATACATGGAGATCATATCCCCCCTTATGTATTATACATGGAGATCATATCCCCCCTTATGTATTATACATGGAGATCATATCCCCCCCTTATGTATTATACATGGAGATCATATCCCCCCTTATGTATTATACATGGTGATCATATCCCCCCTTATGTATTATACATGGAGATCATATCCCCTTATGTATTATACATGGAGATCATATCCCCCCTTATGTATTATACATGGAGATCATATCCCCCCCTTATATATTATACATGGAGATCATATCCCCCTTATGTATTATACATGGAGATCATATCCCCCCCTTATATATTATACATGGAGATCATATCCCCCCTTATGTATTATACATGGAGATCATATCCCCCCTTATGTATTATACATGGAGATCATATCCCCCCCTTATGTATTATACATGGAGATCATATCCCCCCTTATGTATTATACATGGAGATCATATCCCCCTTATGTATTATACATGGAGATCATATCCCCCCTTATGTATTATACATGGAGATCATATCCCCCCCCTATGTATTATACATGGCGATCATATCCCCCCCTTATGTATTATACATGGAGATCATATCCCCCCCTTATATATTATACATGGAGATCATATCCCCCTTATGTATTATACATGGAGATCATATCCCCCCTTATGTATTCTACATGGAGATCATATCCCCCTTATGTATTATACATGGAGATCATATCCCCCCTTATGTATTATACATGGAGATCATATCCCCCCTTATGTATTATACATGGAGATCATATCCCCCCCTTATGTATTATATATTGAGATCATATCCCCCTTATGTGTTATACATGGAGATCATATCCCCCCTTATGTATTATACATGGTGATCATATCCCCCCCTTATGTATTATACATGGAGATCATATCCCCCCTTATGTATTATACATGGAGATCATATCCCCCCCTTATGTATTATACATGGAGATCCTATCCCCCCTTATGTATTATATATGGAGATCATATCCCCCCCTTATGTATTATACATGGTGATCATATCCCCCCCTTATGTATTATATATGGAGATCATATCCCCCTTATGTATTATACATGGAGATCATATCCCCCCTTATGAATTATACACGGAGATCATATCCCCCCTTATGTATTATACATGAAGATCATATCCCCCCCTTATGTATTATACATGGAGATCATATCCCCCCCTTATGTATTATACATGGAGATCATATCCCCCCTTATGTTTTATACATGGAGATCATATCCCCCCCTTATGTATTATACATGGAGATCATATCCCCCCTTATGTATTATACATGGAGATCATATCCCCCCTTATGTATTATACATGGAGATCATATTACCCTTATGTATTATACATGGAGATCATATCCCCCCTTATGTATTATACATGGAGATCATATCCCCCCTTATGTATTATACATGGAGATCATATCCCCCCCTTATGTATTATACATGGAGATCATATCCCCCCTTATGTATTATACATGGTGATCATATCCCCCCTTATGTATTATACATGGAGATCATATCCCCTTATGTATTATACATGGAGATCATATCCCCCCTTATGTATTATACATGGAGATCATATCCCCCCCTTATATATTATACATGGAGATCATATCCCCCTTATGTATTATACATGGAGATCATATCCCCCCTTATGTATTATACATGGAGATCATATCCCCCCCTTATATATTATACATGGAGATCATATCCCCCTTATGTATTATACATGGAGATCATATCCCCCCTTATATATTATACATGGAGATCATATCCCCCCTTATGTATTATACATGGAGATCATATCCCCCCCTTATGTATTATACATGGAGATCATATCCCCCCCTTATGTATTATACATGGAGATCATATCCCCCTTATGTATTATACATGGAGATCATATCCCCCCTTATGTATTATACATGGCGATCATATCCCCCCTTATGTATTATACATGGAGATCATATCCCCCCTTATGTATTATACATGGAGATCATATCCCCCCCTTATATATTATACATGGAGATCATATCCCCCTTATGTATTATACATGGAGATCATATCCCCCCTTATGTATTCTACATGGAGATCATATCCCCCTTATGTATTATACATGGAGATCATATCCCCCCTTATGTATTATACATGGAGATCATATCCCCCCCTTATGTATTATACATGGAGATCATATCCCCCCCTTATGTATTATATATGGTGATCATATCCCCCCTTATGTATTATACATGGAGATCATATCCCCCTTATGTATTATACACGGAGATCATATCCCCCCTTATGTATTATACATGAAGATCATATCCCCCCCTTATGTATTATACATGGAGATCATATCCCCCCTTATGTATTATACATGGAGATCATATCCCCCCCTTATGTATTATACATGGAGATCATATCCCCCTTATGTATTATACATGGAGATCATATCCCCCCTTATGTATTATACACGGAGATCATATCCCCCTTATGTATTATACATGAAGATCATATCCCCCCCTTATGTATTATACATGGAGATCATATCCCCCCCTTATGTATTATACATGGAGTTCATATCCCCCCTTATGTATTATACATGGAGATCATATCCCCCCCTTATGTATTATACATGGAGATCATATCCCCCCTTATGTATTATACACGGAGATCATATCCCCCTTATGTATTATACATGAAGATCATATCCCCCCCTTATGTATTATACATGGAGATCATATCCCCCCCTTATGTATTATACATGGAGTTCATATCCCCCCTTATGTATTATACATGGAGATCATATCCCCCCCTTATGTATTATACATGGAGATCATATCCCCCCTTATGTATTATACATGGAGATCATATCCCCCCCTTATGTATTATACATGGAGATCATATCCCCCCTTATGTATTATACATGGAGATCATATCCCCCTTATGTATTATACATGGAGATCATATCCCCCCTTATGTATTATACATGGAGATCATATCCCCCCTTATGTATTATACATGGTGATCATATCCCCACTTATGTATTATACATGGTGATCATATCCCCCCCTTATGTATTATACATGGAGATCATATCCCCCCTTATGTATTATACATGGAGATCATATCCCCCTTATGTATTATACATGGAGATCATATCCCCCCCTTATGTATTATACATGGAGATCATATCCCCCCCTTATGTATTATACATGGAGATCATATCCCCCCCTTATATATTATACATGGAGATCATATCCCCCCTTATGTATTATACATGGTGATCATATCCCCCCTTATGTATTATACATGGAGATCATATCCCCCCTTATGTATTATACATGGAGATCATATCCCCCCTTATGTATTATACATGGTGATCATATCCCCCCTTATGTATTATACATGGAGATCATATCCCCCCCTTATGTATTATACATGGTGATCATATCCCCCCTTATGTATTATATATGGAGATCATATCCCCCCCTTATGTATTATACATGGAGATCATATCCCCCCTTATGTATTATACACGGAGATCATATCCCCCCTTATGTATTATACATGAAGATCATATCCCCCCCTTATGTATTATACATGGAGATCATATCCCCCCCTTATGTATTATACATAGAGATCATATCCCCCCTTATGTATTATACATGGAGATCATATCCCCCTTATGTATTATACATGGAGATCATATCCCCCCTTATGTATTATACACGGAGATCATATCCCCCCTTATGTATTATACATGAAGATCATATCCCCCCCTTATGTATTATACATGGAGATCATATCCCCCCCTTATGTATTATACATGGAGATCATATCCCCCCTTATGTATTATACATGGAGATCATATCCCCCCCTTATGTATTATACATGGAGATCATATCCCCCCTTATGTATTATACATGGAGATCATATCCCCCCCTTATGTATTATACATGGAGATCATATCCCCCCTTATGTATTATACATGGAGATCATATCCCCCTTATGTATTATACATGGAGATCATATCCCCCCTTATGTATTATACATGGAGATCATATCCCCCCTTATGTATTATACATGGAGATCATATCCCCCCCTTATGTATTATACATGGAGATCATATCCCCCCTTATGTATTATACATGGTGATCATATCCCCCCTTATGTATTATACATATACATGGAGATCATATCCCCTTATGTATTATACATGGAGATCATATCCCCCCCCTTATATATTATACATGGAGATCATATCCCCCTTATGTATTATACATGGAGATCATATCCCCCCCTTATATATTATACATGGAGATCATATCCCCCCTTATGTATTATACATGGAGATCATATCCCCCCTTATGTATTATACATGGAGATCATATCCCCCCTTATGTATTATACATGGAGATCATATCCCCCCCTTATGTATTATACATGGAGATCATATCCCCCCTTATGTATTATACATGGAGATCATATCCCCCCTTATGTATTATACATGGTGATCATATCCCCCCTTATGTATTATACATGGAGATCATATCCCCTTATGTATTATACATGGAGATCATATCCCCCCTTATGTATTATACACGGAGATCATATCCCCCCTTATGTATTATACATGGAGATCATATCCCCCCCTTATATATTATACATGGAGATCATATCCCCCTTATGTATTATACATGGAGATCATATCCCCCCTTATATATTATACATGGAGATCATATCCCCCCTTATGTATTATACATGGAGATCATATCCCCCCTTATGTATTATACATGGAGATCATATCCCCCCCTTATGTATTATACATGGAGATCATATCCCCCCTTATGTATTATACATGGAGATCATATCCCCCTTATGTATTATACATGGAGATCATATCCCCCCTTATGTATTATACATGGAGATCATATCCCCCCTTATGTATTATACATGGAGATCATATCCCCCCTTATGTATTATACATGGAGATCATATCCCCCTTATGTATTATACATGGAGATCATATCCCCTCCTTATGTATTATACATGGTGATCATATCCCCCCTTATGTATTATACATGGAGATCATATCCCCCCTTATATATTATACATGGAGATCATATCCCCCTTATGTATTATACATGGAGATCATATCCCCCCTTATGTATTATACATGGAGATCATATCCCCCCTTATGTATTCTACATGGAGATCATATCCCCCTTATGTATTATACATGGAGATCATATCCCCCCTTATGTATTATACATGGAGATCATATCCCCCCTTATGTATTATACATGGAGATCATATCCCCCCCTTATGTATTATATATTGAGATCATATCCCCCTTATGCGTTATACATGGAGATCATATCCCCCCTTATGTATTATACATGGTGATCATATCCCCCCTTATGTATTATACATGGAGATCATATCCCCCATTATGTATTATACATGGAGATCATATCCCCCCTTATGTATTATACATTGAGATCATATCCCCCTTATGTATTATACATGGAGATCATATCCCCCCCTTATGTATTATACATGGTGATCATATCCCCCCTTATGTATTATACATGGAGATCATATCCCCCCTTATGTATTATACATGGAGATCATATCCCCCCTTACGTATTATACATGGAGATCATATCCCACCCCTTATGTATTATACATGGAGATCATATCCCCCTTAGGAATTATACATGGAGATCATATCCCCCTCTTATGTATTATACATGGTGATCATATCCCCCTTATGTATTATACATGGAGATCATATCCCCCCCTTATGTATTATACATGGAGATCATATCCCCCTTATGTATTATACATGGAGATCATATCCCCCCTTATGTATTATACATGGAGATCATATCCCCCCTTATGTATTATACATGGAGATCATATCCCCCTTATGTATTATACATGGTGATCATATCCCCCTTATGTATTATACATGGTGATCATATCCCCCCTTAGGTATTATACATGGAGATCATATCCCCCCCTTATGTATTATACATGGAGATCATATCCCCACTTATGTATTATACATGGAGATCATATCCCCCCTTTTGTATTATACATGGAGATCATATCCCCCCTTATGTATTATAGATGGAGATCATATCCCCCCTTATGTATTATACATGGAGATCATATCCCCCCTTATGTATTATACATGGAGATCACATCCCCCCTTATGTATTATACATGGTGATCATATCCCCCCCTTATGTATTATACATGGAGATCATAACCCCCCCTTATGTATTATACATGGAGATCATATCCCCCCTTATGTATTATACATGGTGATCATATCCCCCCTTATGTATTATACATGGAGATCATATCCCCCCTTATGTATTATACATGGTGATCATATCCCCCTTATGTATTATACATGGAGATCATATCCCCCCTTATGTATTATACATGAAGATCATATCCCCCCTTATGTATTATACATGGAGATCATATCCCCCCTTATGTATTATACATGGAGATCATATCCCCCCTTATGTATTATACATGGAGATCATATCCCCCCCTTATATATTATACATGGAGATCATATCCCCCCCTTATATATTATACATGGAGATCATATCCCCCCTTATGTATTATACATGGAGATCATATCCCCCCTTATGTATTATACATGGAGATCATATCCCCCCTTATGTATTATACATGGAGATCATATCCCCAACTTATGTATTATACATGGAGATCATATCCCCCCTTATGTATTATACATGGTGATCATATAGGTCCCCCACCTTATGTATTATACATGGAGATCATATCCCCCCTTATGTATTATACATGGAGATCATATCCCCCTTATGTATTATACATGGAGATCATATCCCCCCTTATGTATTATACATGGAGATCATATCCCCCCTTATGTATTATACATGGAGATCATATAGGTCCCCCCCTTATGTATTGTACATGGAGATCATATCCCCCCTTATGTATTATACATGGAGATCATATCCCCCTTATGTATTATACATGGAGATCATATCCCCCCTTATGTATTATACATGGAGATCATATCCCCCCTTATGTATTATACATGGAGATCATATCCCCCCTTATGTATTATACATGGTGATCATATCCCCCCTTATGTATTATACATGGAGATCATATCCCCCCTTATGTATTATACATGGAGATCATATCCCCCTTATGTATTATACATGGAGATCATATCCCCCCTTATGTATTATACATGGTGATCATATCCCCCTTATGTATTATACATGGAGATCATATCCCCCCTTATGTATTATACATGGAGATCATATCCCCCCTTATGTATTATACATGGAGATCATATCCCCCTTATGTATTATACATGGTGATCATATTCCCCTTATGTATTATACATGGAGATCATATCCCCCCCTTATGTATTATACATGGAGATCATATCCCCCCTTATGTATTATACATGGTGATCATATCCCCCTTATGTATTATACATGGAGATCATATCCCCCCTTATGTATTATACTTGGAGATCATATCCCCCCTTATATATTATACATGGAGATCATATCCCCCCCTTATGTATTATACTTGGAGATCATATCCCCCCCTTATGTATTATACATGGAGATCATATCCCCCCTTATGTATTATACATGGAGATCATATCCCCCCTTATGTATTATACATGGAGATCATATCCCTCCTTATGTATTATACATGGAGATCATATCCCCCCTTATGTATTATACATGGAGATCATATCCCCCCCCCTTATGTATTATACATGGAGATCATATCTCCCCTTATGTATTATACATGGAGATCATATCCCCCCTTATGTATTATACATGGTGATCATATCCCCCTTATTTATTATACATGGAGATCATATCCCCCCTTATGTATTATACATGGAGATCATATCCCCCCTTATGTATTATACATGGAGATCATATCCCCCCTTATGTATTATACATGGAGATCATATCCCCCCCTTATGTATTATATATTGAGATCATATCCCCCTTATGTATTATACATGGAGATCATATCCCCCCCTTATGTATTATACATGGTGATCATATCCCCCCTTATGTATTATACATGGAGATCATATCCCCCATTATGTATTATACATGGAGATCATATCCCCCCTTATGTATTATACATGGAGATCATATCCCCCTTATGTATTATACATGGAGATCATATCCCCCCCTTATGTATTATACATGGTGATCATATCCCCCCTTATGTATTATACATGGAGATCATATCCCCCCCTTATGTATTATACATGGAGATCATATCCCCCCTTATGTATTATACATGGAGATCATATCCCCCCTTATGTATTATAAATGGAGATCATATCCCCCTTATGTATTATACATGGTGATCATATCCCCCCTTAGGTATTATACATGGAGATCATATCCCCCCCTTATGTATTATACATGGAGATCATATCCCCCCTTATGTATTATACATGGAGATCATATCCCCCCTTTTGTATTATACATGGAGATCATATCCCCCCTTATGTATTATAGATGGAGATCATATCCCCCCTTATGTATTATACATGGAGATCATATCCCCCCTTATGTATTATACATGGAGATCACATCCCCCTTATGTATTATACATGGAGATCATATCCCCCCCCTTATGTATTATACATGGAGATCATATCCCCCCTTATGTATTATACATGGAGATCATATCCCCCCTTATGTATTATACATGGAGATCATATCCCCCTTATGTATTATACATGGAGATCATATCCCCTCCTTATGTATTATACATGGTGATCATATCCCCCCTTATGTATTATACATGGAGATCATATCCCCCCTTATATATTATACATGGAGATCATATCCCCCCTTATGTATTATACTTGGAGATCATATCCCCCCCTTATGTATTATACATGGAGATCATATCCCCCCTTATGTATTATACTTGGAGATCATATCCCCCCCTTATGTATTATACATGGAGATCATATCCCCCCTTATGTATTATACTTGGAGATCATATCCCCCCCTTATGTATTATACATGGAGATCATATCCCCCCTTATGTATTATACTTGGAGATCATATCCCCCCCTTATGTATTATACATGGAGGTCATATCCCCCTTATGTATTATACATGGTGATCATATCCCCCCTTATGTATTATACATGGAGATCATATCCCCCCCCCTTATGTATTATACATGGAGATCATATCCCCCCCTTATATATTATACATGGAGATCATATCCCCCCTTATGTATTATACATGGTGATCATATAGGTCCCCCCCTTATGTATTATACATGGAGATCATATCCCCCCCTTATGTATTATACATGGAGATCATATCCCCTCTTATGTATTATACATGGAGATCATACCCCCCCCCTTATGTATTATACATGGAGATCATATCCCCCCTTATGTATTATACATGGAGATCATATCCCCCCCCCTTATGTATTATACATGGTGATCATATCCCCCTTATGTATTATACATGGAGATCATATCCCCCCTTATGTATTATACATGGAGATCATATCCCCCCTTATGTATTATACATGGAGATCATATCCCCCCCTTATGTATTATACATGGAGATCATATCCCCCCTTATGTATTATACATGGAGATCATATCCCCCCTTATGTATTATACATGAAGATCATATCCCCCCTTATGTATTATACATGGAGATCATATCCCCCCTTATGTATTATACATGGAGATCATATCCCCCCTTATGTATTATACATGGAGATCATATCCCCCCTTATGTATTATACATGGTGATCATATAGGTCCCCCCCCTTATGTATTATACATGGAGATCATATCCCCCCTTATGTATTATACATGGAGATCATATCCCCCTTATGTATTATACATGGAGATCATATCCCCCCTTATGTATTATACATGGAGATCATATCCCCCCTTATGTATTATACATGGAGATCATATAGGTCCCCCCCCTTATGTATTATACATGGAGATCATATCCCCCCTTATGTATTATACATGGAGATCATATCCCCCTTATGTATTATACATGGAGATCATATCCCCCTTATGTATTATACATGGAGATCATATCCCCCCTTATGTATTATACATGGAGATCATATCCCCCCTTATGTATTATACATGGAGATCATATCCCCCCTTATGTATTATACATGGAGATCATATCCCCCTTTATGTATTATACATGGAGATCATATCCCCCTTATGTATTATACATGGAGATCATATCCCCCCCTTATGTATTATACATGGAGATCATATCCCCCCTTATGTATTATACATGGAGATCATATCCCCCCTTATATATTATACATGGTGATCATATCCCCCCCTTATGTATTATACATGGAGATCATATCCCCCCTTATGTATTATACATGGAGATCATATCCCCCCTTATGTATTATACATGGTGATCATATCCCCCCTTATGTATTATACATGGAGATCATATCCCCCCTTATGTATTATACATGGAGATCATTTCCCCCCTTATGTATTATACATGGTGATCATATCCCCCCTTATGTTTTATACATGGAGATCATATCCCCCCTTATGTATTATACATGGAGATCATATCCCCCCTTATGTATTATACATGGAGATCATATAGGTCCCCCCCCTTATGTATTATACATGGAGATCATATCCCCCCTTATGTATTATACATGGAGATCATATCCCCCCTTATGTATTATACATGGTGATCATATCCCCCTTATGTATTATACATGGAGATTATATCCCCCCTTATGTATTATACATGGAGATCATATCCCCCCTTATGTATTATACATGGAGATCATATCCCCCCTTATGTATTATACATGGAGATCATATCCCCCCCTTATGTATTATACATGGAGATCATATCCCCACTTATGTATTATACATGGAAATCACATCCCCCCCTTATGTATTATACATGGTGATCATATCCCCCCCTTATGTATTATACATGGAGATCATATCCCCCCTTATGTATTATACATGGAGATCATATCCCCCCTTATGTATTATACATGGAGATCATATCCCCCCTTATGTATTATACATGGAGATCATATCCCCCCCTTATGTATTATACATGGAGATCATATCCCCCCTTATGTATTATACATGGTGATCATATCCCCCCTTATGTATTATACATGGAGATCATATCCCCCTTATGTATTATACATGGAGATCATATCCCCCCTTATGTATTATACATGGAGATCATATCCCCCCCTTATGTATTATACATGGAGATCATATCCCCCTTATGTATTATACATGGAGATCATATCCCCCCCCCCTTATGTATTATACATGGAGATCATATCCCCCCTTATGTATTATACATGGAGATCATATCCCCCCTTATGTATTATACATGGAGATCATATCCCCCCCTTATGTATTATACATGGAGATCATATCCCCCCCCCTTATGTATTATACATGGAGATCATATCCCCCCCTTATGTATTATACATGGAGATCATATCCCCCCTTATGTATTATACATGGAGATCATATCCCCCCCTTATGTATTATACATGGAGATCATATCCCCCCTTATGTATTATACATGGAGATCATATCCCCCCTTATGTATTATACATGGAGATCATATCCCCCCTTATGTATTATACACGGAGATCATATCCCCCCTTATGTATTATACATGGTGATCATATCCCCCCCTTATGTATTATACATGGTGATCATATCCCCCCTTATGTATTATACACGGAGACCATATCCCCCCTTATGTATTATACATGGTGATCATATCCCCCCCTTATGTATTATACATGGAGATCATATCCCCCCTTATGTATTATACATGGAGATCATATCCCCCCTTATGTATTATACATGGAGATCATATCCCCCCTTATGTATTATACATGGAGATCATATCCCCCTTTATGTATTATACATGGAGATCATATCCCCCTTATGTATTATACATGGAGATCATATCCCCCCCCTTATGTATTATACATGGAGATCATATCCCCCCTTATGTATTATACATGGAGATCATATCCCCCCTTATATATTATACATGGTGATCATATCCCCCCCTTATGTATTATACATGGAGATCATATCCCCCCTTATGTATTATACATGGAGATCATATCCCCCCTTATGTATTATACATGGTGATCATATCCCCCCTTATGTATTATACATGGAGATCATATCCCCCCTTATGTATTATACATGGAGATCATATCCCCCCTTATGTATTATACATGGTGATCATATCCCCCCTTATGTATTATACATGGAGATCATATCCCCCCTTATGTATTATACATGGAGATCATATAGGTCCCCCCCCTTATGTATTATACATGGAGATCATATCCCCCCTTATGTATTATACATGGAGATCATATCCCCCCTTATGTATTATACATGGTGATCATATCCCCCTTATGTATTATACATGGAGATTATATCCCCCCTTATGTATTATACATGGAGATCATATCCCCCCTTATGTATTATACATGGAGATCATATCCCCCCTTATGTATTATACATGGAGATCATATCCCCCCCTTATGTATTATACATGGAGATCATATCCCCCCTTATGTATTATACATGGAGATCACATCCCCCCCTTATGTATTATACATGGTGATCATATCCCCCCCTTCTGTATTATACATGGAGATCATATCCCCCCTTATGTATTATACATGGAGATCATATCCCCCCCTTATGTATTATACATGGAGATCATATCCCCCCTTATGTATTATACATGGAGATCATATCCCCCCCTTATGTATTATACATGGAGATCATATCCCCCCTTATGTATTATACATGGAGATCATATCCCCCCTTATGTATTATACATGGAGATCATATCCCCCCTTATGTATTATACACGGAGATCATATCCCCCCTTATGTATTATACATGGTGATCATATCCCCCCCTTATGTATTATACATGGTGATCATATCCCCCCTTATGTATTATACACGGAGACCATATCCCCCCTTATGTATTATACATGGTGATCATATCCCCCCCTTATGTATTATACATGGAGATCATATCCCCCCTTATGTATTATACATGGAGATCATATCCCCCCTTATGTATTATACATGGAGATCATATCCCCCCTTATGTATTATACATGGAGATCATATCCCCCTTTATGTATTATACATGGAGATCATATCCCCCTTATGTATTATACATGGAGATCATATCCCCCCCTTATGTATTATACATGGAGATCATATCCCCCCTTATGTATTATACATGGAGATCATATCCCCCCTTATATATTATACATGGTGATCATATCCCCCCCTTATGTATTATACATGGAGATCATATCCCCCCTTATGTATTATACATGGAGATCATATCCCCCCTTATGTATTATACATGGTGATCATATCCCCCCTTATGTATTATACATGGAGATCATATCCCCCCTTATGTATTATACATGGAGATCATATCCCCCCTTATGTATTATACATGGTGATCATATCCCCCCTTATGTATTATACATGGAGATCATATCCCCCCTTATGTATTATACATGGAGATCATATAGGTCCCCCCCCTTATGTATTATACATGGAGATCATATCCCCCCTTATGTATTATACATGGAGATCATATCCCCCCTTATGTATTATACATGGTGATCATATCCCCCTTATGTATTATACATGGAGATTATATCCCCCCTTATGTATTATACATGGAGATCATATCCCCCCTTATGTATTATACATGGAGATCATATCCCCCCTTATGTATTATACATGGAGATCATATCCCCCCCTTATGTATTATACATGGAGATCATATCCCCCCTTATGTATTATACATGGAGATCACATCCCCCCCTTATGTATTATACATGGTGATCATATCCCCCCCTTCTGTATTATACATGGAGATCATATCCCCCCTTATGTATTATACATGGAGATCATATCCCCCCTTATGTATTATACATGGAGATCATATCCCCCCTTATGTATTATACATGGAGATCATATCCCCCCCTTATGTATTATACATGGAGATCATATCCCCCCTTATGTATTATACATGGTGATCATATCCCCCCTTATGTATTATACATGGAGATCATATCCCCCTTATGTATTATACATGGAGATCATATCCCCCCCTTATGTATTATACATGGAGATCATATCCCCCCCTTATGTATTATACATGGAGATCATATCCCCCCTTATGTATTATACATGGAGATCATATCCCCCCCCTTATGTATTATACATGGAGATCATATCCCCCCCCTTATGTATTATACATGGAGATCATATCCCCCCCCTTATGTATTATACATGGAGATCATATCCCCCCCTTATGTATTATACATGGAGATCATATCCCCCCTTATGTATTATACATGGAGATCATATCCCCCCCTTATGTATTATACATGGAGATCATATCCCCCCTTATGTATTATACATGGAGATCATATCCCCCCTTATGTATTATACATGGAGATCATATCCCCCCTTATGTATTATACATGGAGATCATATCCCCCCCCCTTATGTATTATACATGGAGATCATATCCCCCCCCCTTATGTATTATACATGGAGATCATATCCCCCCCCTTATGTATTATACATGGAGATCATATCCCCCCCTTATGTATTATACATGGAGATCATATCCCCCCTTATGTATTATACATGGAGATCATATCCCCCCCTTATGTATTATACATGGAGATCATATCCCCCTTATGTATTATACATGGAGATCATATCCCCCCTTATGTATTATACATGGAGATCATATCCCCCCTTATGTATTATACATGGAGATCATATCCCCCCTTATGTATTATACATGGTGATCATATCCCCCCCTTATGTATTATACACGGAGATCATATCCCCCCTTATGTATTATACATGGTGATCATATCCCCCTTATGTATTATACATGGTGATCATATCCCCCTTATGTATTCTACATGGTGATCATATCCCCCCTTATGTATTATATATGGAGATCATATCCCCCCTTATATATTATACATGGAGATCATATCCCCCCTTATGTATTATACATGGTGATCATATCCCCCCTTATGTATTATACATGGAGATCATATCCCCCCTTATGTATTATACATGGAGATCATATCCCCCCTTATGTATTATACATGGAGATCATATCCCCCCCCCTTATGTATTATACATGGAGATCATATCCCCCCCCTTATGTATTATACATGGAGATCATATCCCCCCCTTATGTATTATACATGGAGATCATATCCCCCCTTATGTATTATACATGGAGATCATATCCCCCCCTTATGTATTATACATGGAGATCATATCCCCCTTATGTATTATACATGGAGATCATATCCACCTTATGTATTATACATGGAGATCATATCCCCCCCTTATGTATTATACATGGAGATCATATCCCCCCTTATGTATTATACATGGAGATCATATCCCCCCTTATGTATTATACATGGTGATCATATCCCCCCTTATGTATTATACATGGAGATCATATCCCCCCTTATGTATTATACATGGAGATCATATCCCCCCTTATGTATTATACATGGAGATCATATCCCCCCCTTATGTATTATACATGGAGATCATATCCCCCCCTTATGTATTATACATGGAGATCATATCCCCCCTTATGTATTATACATGGAGATCATATCCCCCCTTATGTATTATACATGGAGATCATATCCCCCCCCCCTTATGTATTATACATGGAGATCATATCCCCCCTTATGTATTATACATGGAGATCATATCCCCCCCTTATGTATTATACATGGAGATCATATCCCCCTTATGTATTATACATGGAGATCATATAGGTCCCCCCCCAGTCCTCCTGATAGTGAGTCAGTAAAGTCAATAGCAGTGAATTGGCCGGTTCCAGTCCTGGACGCTGAGTCGTCTGCCGGGGATTTTTCTCTTTGACTCATCGATTGTCACCTGAGATGGAGGAAATGATTAGAAAAATAAACATTGGAGCCCCGCCCCCTCCTGGGTGATAAATTGGAACTCATTGCACTTCTTGTAATAAGAAACTGAAAGTTGTTACTAAGTTACAGCTTTGATGCCCCCGTCTCCTTCAGATGAGACTCCTCCCCCCGTCTCCTTCAGGTGAGGCTTCTCTCCCCGTCTCCTTCAGGTGAGACTCTTCTCCCCGTCTCCTTCAGGTGAGGCTTCTCTCCCCGTCTCCTTCAGGTGAGACTCCTCTCCCCGTCTCCTTCAGGTGAGGCTTCTCTCCCCGTCTCCTTCAGGTGAGACTCCTCTCCCCGTCTCCTTCAGGTGAGACTCCTCTCCCCGTCTCCTTCAGGTGAGACTCCTCTCCCCGTCTCCTTCAGGTGAGGCTCCTCTTCCCGTCTCCTTCAGATGAGGCTCCTCTCCCCGTCTCCTTCAGGTGAGGCTCCTCTCCCTGTCTCCTCTAGGTGAGTCTCCTCTCCCTGTCTCTTCCAGGAGAGGCTCCTCTCCTCGTCTCCTCCAGGCGAGGCTCCTCTCCCCGTCTCTTCCAGGCGAGGCTCCTCTCCCCGTCTCCTTCAGGCGACGCTTCTCTCCCCGTCTCCTCTAGGTGAGTCTCCTCTCCTTGTCTCCTCCAGGCAAGGCTCCTCTCCCCGTCTCCTCCAGGCGAGGCTCCTCTCCCCGTCACCTACAGGCGAGGCTCCTCTCCCCGTCTCCTCCAGGCGAGGCTCCTCTCCCCGTCTACTCCAGGCGAAGCTCTTCTCCCCGTCTCCTCTGAAGTCTCATAATCCTCTTTCTCCTCCTCCAGGTGAGGTCATCTCTCTCTGAACTCTCATTGCCTTCTCTCCATGCGAGGCTCATTACTCCTCTAAAGTCTGATTCTCCTTTCTTTTCCCCCAGGTGAGGCTCCTCTCTCCTCTGAAGTCTCATTCTTCTCTCTCTTCTCCTCCAGGTGAGGTTCATCTCATTCTCCTCATCTCTGCTCTGATGTCTCTTTCTCCTCTCTCCTCTGAAGTCTTTCTCCTCTCTCCTCTTCTCTAGGTTAGGCTCATCTCTTCTCTGAAGTCTCATTCTCCTCTGAAGTCTCATTCTCCTCATCATCCTCCAGGTGAGGCTCTTCTATCCTCTGAAGTCTCATTCTTCTCTTTCTTCTCTGCCAGGTGAGGCTCATCTCTCATCTGAAGTCTCATTCTCCTCATCGTCCTCCTGGTTAGGCTCCTCTTTCCTTTGACCTCTCATTCTCCTTGTCCTCCAGGTTGAGGCTCATTGCTCCTCTGAAGTATCATTCGTCTCATTGTCCTCCAGGTTGAGGCTCATCGCTCCTCTGATGTCCCATTCTTCTCATTGTCCTCCAGGTTGAGGCTCATCGCTCCTCTGATGTCTCATTCTTCTCATTGTCCTCCAGGTTGAGGCTCATCGCTCCTCTGATGTCTCATTCTTCTCATTGTCCTCCAGGTTGAGGCTCATCGCTCCTCTGATGTCTCATTCTTCTCATTGTTCTCCAGGTTGAGTCTCCTCTATCCTCTGAAGTCTCATACTCCTCATTGTCCTCCAGGTTAAGGCTCATCGCTCCTCTGAAGTCTCATTCTCCTCATTGTTCTCCAGGTTGAGGCTCATCACTCCTCTAAAGTCTCATTCTTCTCATTGTTCTCTAGGTTGAGGCTCATCGCTCCTCTGAAGACTCATTCTTCTCATTGTCCTCCAGGTTAAGGCTCATCGCTCCTCTGAAGTCTCATTCTCCTCATTGTTCTCCAGGTTGAGGCTCATCACTCCTCTAAAGTCTCATTCTTCTCATTGTTCTCTAGGATGAGGCTCATCACTCCTCTGAAGTATCATTCTTCTAATTTTCCTCCAGCTTGAGGCTCATCGCTCCTCTGATGTCTCATTCTTCTCATTGTCCTCCAGGTGAGGCTCCTCTATCCTCTGAAGTCTCATTCTCCTCATAGTCCTCCAGGTTGAGGCTCATCGCTCCTCTGAAGTCTCATTCTCCTCATTGTCCTCCAGGTTAAGGCTCATCGCTCCTCTGATGTCTCATTCTTCTCATTGTTCTCCAGGTTGAGGCTCCTCTATCCTCTGAAGTCTCATTCTTCTCATTGTCCTCCAGGTTGAGGCTCATCGCTCCTCTGATATCTCATTCTTCTCATTGTCCTCCAGGTGGGGCTCCTCTATCCTCTGATTACTCATTCCCCTCATTGTCCTCCAGGTTAAGGCTCATCGCTCCTCTGAAGACTCATTCTCCTCATTGTCCTCCAGGTTGAGGCTCATCGCTCCTCTGATGTCTCATTCTTCTCATTGTTCTCCAGGTTGAGGCTCCTCTATCCTCTGAAGTCTCATTCCCCTCATTGTCCTCCAGGTTAAGGCTCATCGCTCCTTTAAAGACTCATTCACCTCATTGTTCTCCAGGTTGAGGCTCATCGCTCCTCTGAAGACTCATTCTCCTCATTGTCCTCCAGGTTTAGGCTCATCGCTCCTCTGAAGTCTCATTCTTCTCATTGTCCTCCAGATTGAGGCTCATCGCTCCTCTGAAGTCTCATTCTTCTCATTGTCCTACAGATTGAGGCTCATCGCTCCTCTGAAGACTCATTCTCCTCATTGTCCTCCAGGTTGAGGCTCATCGCTCCTCTGAAGTCTCATTCTCCTCATTGTCCTCCAGGTTTAGGCTCATCGCTCCTCTGAAGACTCATTCTCCTCATTGTCCTCCAGGTTTAGGCTCATCGCTCCTCTGAAGTCTCATTCTTCTCATTGTCCTCCAGATTGAGGCTCATCGCTCCTCTGAAGTCTCATTCTTCTCATTGTCCTACAGATTGAGGCTCATCGCTCCTCTGAAGACTCATTCTCCTCATTGTCCTCCAGGTTGAGGCTCATCGCTCCTCTGAAGTCTCATTCTCCTCATTGTTCTCCAGGTTGAGGCTCCTCTATCCTCTGAAGTCTCATTCCCCTCATTGTCCTCCAGGTTAAGGCTCATCGCTCCTTTAAAGACTCATTCACCTCATTGTTCTCCAGGTTGAGGCTCATCGCTCCTCTGAAGTCTCATTCTCCTCATTGTCCTCCAGGTTTAGGCTCATCGCTCCTCTGAAGACTCATTCTTCTCATTGTCCTCCAGGTTTAGGCTCATCGCTCCTCTGAAGTCTCATTCTTCTCATTGTCCTCCAGATTGAGGCTCATCGCTCCTCTGAAGACTCATTCTCCTCATTGTCCTCCAGGTTGAGGCTCATCGCTCCTCTGAAGACTCATTCTCCTCATTGTCCTCCAGGTTGAGGCTCATCGCTCCTCTGAAGTCTCATTCTCCTCATTGTCCTCCAGGTTGAGGCTCATCGCTCCTCTGCTGCTTCTGGTAAGTCTCTTCTCCTCTTGTCGATGAGGGCAGTGTTCTGTACGGTGATCTGTGACCTTTCTTCGCCCGTCTATATATACGTTTATATCCCCTTTATACTCCATGGACATTTTAGGGAGGTATGAGGTTGTAATTTGCCCACATTGACCCCCTTGCTGCCCTGTTCACCCAGCAGGGACAAAGTTCTGCATCGATTCTGCTTCAGCCTGGTTGGAGCTTACACAGGACTAAAGGGCTCTTCTCACCCCCCTCCCCCCCACGATGGCCCCCCAGAGCCCAGCCATTAGTCAGGCACCCTGTGCTGCATCCTAGGGGGGGAAAGTAAGAGACTCCACTCCAGCCAAGATTTGACTCCTCTGCTCCCCAAACCTGCTACTCTGTCCCCCGATAATATCAATCCTCTAACAATGGTAACATGGCCGGTTCCAGGATCATCCAATGAATATACACTCCCCCCTCCCCCCTTCAACCACATATTATACTCTGTCCCCCCAGTCACCCCAAAAATATCAATCCTGGACAAACTAGAAATGGCGGCTCATCGCCTTCCAATGTAAGATGGTTGTGTGCGCTCCTCCAATCCAAGGCCATCCAATGATAGGATCTATGGAATCTCCTGCTAGTTGCTCTGGATTGGTCCAAGTATTGCTCTTTCTGCCACCATCCAAGGACATGGTCCTACATTGCCCCAAGTATTGTCCCCGCCCTCCCAATCATGTGATTCAGGTGTTCCAATCCCCTCCATGTCATGTGATTCAGGTGTCCCAATCCCCTCCATATCATGTGATTCAGGTCTCCAAATCCCCTCCCAATCATGTGATTCCAGTGTTCCAATCCCCTCCATATCATGTGATTCAGGTGTTCCAATCCCCTCCATATCATGTGATTCAGGTGTTCCAATCCCCTCCCAATCATGTGATTAAGGTGTTCCAATCCCCTCCCAATCATGTGATTCAGGTGTTCCAATCCCCTCCCAATCATGTGATTCAGATGTTCCAATCCCCTCCATATCATGTGATTCAGGCGTTCAAATCCCCTCCCAGTCGTGTGATTCAGGTGTTCCAATCCCCTCCATATCATGTGATTCAGGTGTTCCAATCCCCTTCATATCATGTGATTCAGGTGTTCCAATCCCCTTCATATCATGTGATTCAGGTGTTCCAATCCCCTCCATATCATGTGATTCAGGTGTTCCAATCCCCTCCCAATCATGTGATTCAGGCGTTCAAATCCCCTCCATATCATGTGATTCAGACGTTCCAATCCCCTCCATATCATGTGATTCAGGCGTTCCATTCCCTTCCCAGTCGTGTGATTCAGGTGTTCCAATCCCCTCCATATCATGTGATTCAGGTGTTCCAATCCACTCCATATCATGTGATTCAGGTGTTCCAATCCCCTTCATATCATGTGATTCAGGTGTTCCAATCCCCTCCATATCATGTGATTCAGGTGTTCCAATCCCCTCCCAATCATATGATTCAGGTGTTCCAATCCCCCCATATCATGTGATTCAGGTGTTCCAATCCCCTCCCAATCATGTGATTCAGGTGTTCCAATCCCCTCCCAATCATGTGATTCAGGTGTTCCAATCCCCTCCCAATCATGTGACTCAGGTGTTCCAATCACCTCCATATCATGTGATTCAGGTGTTCCAATCCCCTCCCAATCATGTGACTCAGGTGTTCCAATCCCCTCCATATCCTGTGATTCAGGTGTTCCAATCCCCTCCCAATCATGTGATTCAGGTGTTCCAATCCCCTCCATATCCTGTGATTCAGGTGTTCCAATCCCCTCCTAATCATGTGATTGAGGTGTTCCAATCCCCTCCATATCATGTGATTGAGGTTTTCCAATCCCCTTCATATCATGTGATTCAGGTGTTCCAATCCCCTTCATATCATGTGATTCAGGTGTTCCAATCCCCTACATATCATGTGATTCAGGTGTTCCAATCCCCTCCCAATCATGTGATTCAGGTGTCCCAATCCCCTCCCAATCATGTGATTCAGGTGTTCCAGTCCCCTCCATATCATGTGATTCAGGTGTTCCAATCCCCTCCATATCATGTGATTCAGGTGTTCCAATCCCCTACAATCATGTGATTCAGGTGTTCCAATCCCCTCCCAATCATGTGATTAAGGTGTTCCAAAATCCTCCCAATCATGTGATTCAGGTGTTCCAATCCCCTCCCAATCATGTGACTCAGGTGTTCCAATCCCCTCCATATCATGTGTTTCAGGTGTTCCAATCCCCTCCATATCATGTGATTCCAGTGTTCCAATCCCCTCACAATCATGTGATTCAGGTGTTCCAATCCCCTCCATATCATGTGATTCAGGTGTTCCAATCCCCTCCATATCATGTGATTCAGGTGTTCCAATCCCCTCCATATCATGTGATTCAGGTGTTCCAATCCCCTCCATATCCTGTGATTCAGGTGTTCCAATCCCCTCCCAATCATGTGATTAGGGTGTTCCAATCCCCTCCCAATCATGTGATTCAGGTGTTCCAATCCCCTCCATATCATGTGATTCCGGTGTTCCAATCCCCTCCATATTATGTAATTCAGGTGTTCCAATCCCCTCCATATCATGTGATTCAGGTGTTCCAATCCCCTCCAATCATGTGATTCAGGTGTTCCAATCCCCTCCATATTATGTGATTCAGGTGTTCCAATCCCCTCCATATCATGTGATTCAGGTGTTCCAATCCCCTACAATCATGTGATTCAGGTGTTCCAATCCCCTCCATATCATGTGATTCAGGTGTTCCAATCCCCTCCATATCAAGTGATTCAGGTGTTCCCATCCCCTCCCAATCATGTGATTCAGGTGTTCCAATCCCCTCCATATCATGTGATTCAGGTGTTCCAATCCCCTCCATATCATGTGATTCAGGTGTTCCAATCCCCTCCATATCATGTGATTCAGGTGTTCCAATCCCCTCCATGGACACAGGTGTATACAATCCATCCCCTAGGCATGCAGACGGCTTCTACAAACATTGGTGAAAGAATGGGTCGCTCTCAGGAGCTCAGTGACTCCAAGCGTGGTCCCGCGATAGGTGGCCACCTGGGCAATAAGTCCATCCGTGACATTTCCTGGCTACTAAATATTCCACGCTCAACTGTTAGTGGGATTATAACAAAGTGGAAGCCACTGGGAACAACAGCCACTCAGCCACCAAGTGGTAGGCCACGTCACATGACAGGGCGGGGTCAGCGCATGCTGAAGCGCACAGTGCGCAGAAGTCGCTGACTGTCTGCAGAGTCAATAGCTAAAGACCTCCAAACTTGGTGTGGCCTTCAGATGAGCCCAACAACAGTGCGTAGAGAGCTTCATGGAATGGGTTTCCATGGCCGAGCAGCTGCATCCAAGCCTTCCATCACCAAGTGCAATGCAAAGCGTCGGATGCCGTGGTGTAAAGCACGCCGCCACTGGACGCCAGGGGAGACGTGTTCTCTGGAGTGACCAATCACACTTCTCTGTCTGACAATCCGATGGACATGTCTGAGTTTGGCGGTTGCCGGGAGAACGGTACTTGCCTGACTGCATTGTGCCAAGTGTAAAGTTTGGTGGAGGGGGGATTATGGTGTGGGGGTGTCTTTCAGGGGGTGGGCTTGGCCCCCTAGTTCCAGTGAAGGGAATTCTTAAGGTGACATTTTGGACAATTTCATGCTCCCAACTTTGTGGGAGGAGTTTGGGGATGGCCCCTTCCTGTTCCAACATGACTGCCCCCCAGTGCACAAAGCAAGGTCCATAAAGACATGGAGGAGCCAGTTTGGGGTGGAGGAACTTGACTGTCCTGCACAGAGTCCTGACCTCAACCCCATAGAACACCTTTGGGATGAATTAGAGCGGAGACTGCGAGCCAGGCCTCCTCCCCCGACATCAGTGCCCCTCCCCCGACATCAGTGCCTCCTCCCCCGACATCAGTGCCTGACCTGACAAATGTGCTTCTGGAAGAATGGTCCAACCTTCCCATAGACACCCTCCTAAACCTTGTGGACATTGTGACGGGAGTCACTTTGGGTGGGGGCCCATGGAACACGGCTCACTTTGGGTGGGGGACCCATGGAACACAGCTCACTTTGGGTGGGGGGCCCATGGAACACGGCTCACTTTGGGTGGGGGGCCCATGGAACACAGCTCACTTTGGAGAGGTGGGGAGACCCCTGTCTCAGCTCCCCATATCCCTCCTATGTGTAAGTCCCCCTGTGCCTGTTAGGGGTACAGGGTGATCTGTCCTAATATTAGGGGAGGGTTGTTGATTGCTTAATGTCATGTGGCTGCATCCCATTGTTCTATTGTGTGTCTTGCTTGGGAGCAAACTATTATGGGATGTGTGTGTTTGTGTATTGGCTTGGTGGGGGGTGTCTCCAGCAGCCCTCCCCCCTGATGGGACTGTCTGCTGGTATGTCTCTGGTTACTAAATGTAGATTGTCCCGCCCTTTGTCATTATGCAGGGAGGGGGGATTGTCCCGCCCTGTGTCATTATGCAGGGAGGGGGGTTGCCCCGCCCTGTGTCATTATGCAGGGAGGGGGGTTTGTCCTCTGAGTGTATATATCTTGTATCTGTGTTCAAATAAACAAGTCACCTCCTGGTTTACTTCAGGATTGGTGTTGTCTCGTCTTGTATGATCAGCGGTGGTGTCAGTGGTCGGTGTTCAGACGGGGACACGGGAGTCTAACGGAAGTACCCAAGCGCAGTCTGGGGTTGGTTCCATTACAGACGGCCTTCCCATAGACACCCTCCTAAACCTTGTGGACGGCCTTCCCAGAAGAGTTGAAGCTGTTATAGCTGCAAAGGGCGGGGCCCAACTCAATATTGAACCCTACGGACTAAGACTGGGGGGGTCATTAAAGGTCATGTGTGTGCAAAGGGCGGGGCCAACTCAATATTGAACCCTACGGACTAAGACTGGGGGGTCATTAACCACTTGCCGACCGCGCATAGCCGAATGATGGCTGCACCACGGCCGGCTAGTTCTGGGTGGACGTCATATGACGTCTCCCAGAACGCGCTCTCCTGCGTGCCCCAGGGGGCGCGCACCCGGCGATCTCCGTGATCGCTGTGTCCTACGGACACAGCTGATCACGAGATGTGGTGAAAGGCCGATCCCACCGCCTTTTACCACGTGATCAGCGGTGTCCAATGACACGCTGATCACAGGAAAATGCAAGTGCCGGTTCTCGGCTGCACTTTCCTCACGCTGTCAGATCGTGAGGAAAGTCCTGCGGAGAACCGGCAGTTGTCAGAGCGGGGATCGGCACCGATCATCAGGGCCACTGATGATCAGTGCCCTGATGATCGGTGCCCAGCAGTGACCCCCGCAAGTTCCTCCCAGCAGTGCGCCCACTAGCCCCGCCCACCCCATGCCCAGCAGTGCCCCCACCTGTGCCCAGCAGTGCCCCACCTGTGCCCAGCAGTGCCCCCACCTGTGCCACTCTGCAGTGCCACCTACCTGTGCCCAGAAGTGCCACCTACATGTGCCAGCAGTGCCACCCACCTGTGCCCACCCACCTGTGCCCACCAGTGCCACCTACCTGTGCCCACCCACCAGTGGTGCCCACCAGTGCCGCCCACCAGTGCAGCCCAGCAGTGCTGCCAGTCAGTGCCACCAGTCAGTGCCCAGGGGTTGTGCCAGTCAGTGCCGCCAGTCAGTGCCCAGAAGTGATGCCAGTCAGTGCCGTCTATCAGTACCCATAATCAGTGTCACCTATCAGTGCCGCCTATCAGTGCTGCATATCAGTGCCGCCTATCCGTGACCCCTAATTAGTGCTGTCTATTAGTACTGCCTATCAGTGCCCTTTAGTGCTGCCTATCAGTGCCCTTTAGTGCTGCCTATCAGTGCCCATCAGTGCCGCCTATCAGTGCCCATCAGTGCCGCCTCATCAACGCAAATCAGTGAAGAAGAAAAAATACCTGTTTGAAAAATTTTATAAAAGAAACAAATAAACTTTTTTTTTTTTTTCAAATTTTTTGCACTTTTTTTAATTTATAGCGCAAAAAGTAAAGGGCCCAGTGGCGATTAAATACCACCAAAAGAAAGCTCTATTTGTGAGAAATAAATGATCAAAATTTCATATGGGTACAATGTTGCATGACCGCGCAATTGTCAATCAAAGTGCGGCAGCGCTGAAAGCTGAAAATTGGCCTGGGCAGGAAGGGGGTATAAGTGCCTGGTAGGCAAGGGGTTAAAGGTCATGTGTGTGGGAAGGGCGGGGCCAACTCAATATTGAACCCTACGGACTAAGACTGGGGGACCATTACAGGTCATGTGTGTGGAAAGGGCGGGGCCAACTCAATATTGAACCCTACGGACTAAGACTGGGGGGTCATTAAAGGTCATGTGTGTGGAAAGGGTGGGGCCAACTCAATATTGAACCCTACGGACTAAGACTGGGGGGTCATTAAAGGTCATGTGTGTGGAAAGGGCGGGGACAACTCAATATTGAACCCTACGACTAAGACTGGGGGACCATTAAAGGTCATGTGTGTGCAAAGGGCGGGGCCAACTCAATATTGAACCCTACGGACTAAGACTGGGGGGTCATTAAAGGTCATGTGTGTGGAAAGGGTGGGGCCAACTCAATATTGAACCCTACGGACTAAGACTAAGGGGTCATTAAAGATCATGTGTGTGGGAAGGGCGGGGCCAACTCAATATTGAACCCTACGGACTAAGACTGGGGGACCATTAAAGGTCATGTGTGTGCAAAGGGCGGGGCCAACTCAATATTGAACCCTACGGACTAAGACTGGGGGACCATTAAAGGTCATGTGTGTGCAAAGGGCGGGGCCAATTCAATATTGAACCCTACGGACTAAGACTGGGGGGTCATTAAAGGTCATGTGTGTGGAAATGGCGGGGCCAACTCAATATTGAACCCTACGGACTAAGACTGTGGGACCATTAAAGGTCATGTGTGTGCAAAGGGCGGGGCCAACTCAATATTGAACTCTACGGACTAAGACTGGGGGCATTAAAGGTCATGTGTGTGGGAAGGGCGGGCCGACTCAATATTGAACCCTACGGACTAAGACTGGGGGACCATTAAAGGTCATGTGTGTGCAAAGGGCGGGGCCAACTCAATATTGAACCCTACGGACTAAGACTGTGGGACCATTAAAGGTCATGTGTGTGCAAAGGGCGGGGCCAACTCAATATTGAACTCTACGGACTAAGACTGGGGGCATTAAAGGTCATGTGTGTGGGAAGGGCGGGGCCGACTCAATATTGAACCCTACGGACTAAGACTGGGGGGCCATTAAAGGTCATGTGTGTGGAAAGGGCGGGGCCAACTCAATATTGAACCCTACGGACTAAGACTGTGGGACCATTAAAGGTCATGTGTGTGCAAAGGGCGGGGCCAACTCAATATTGAACCCTACGGACTAAGACTGGGGGGCATTAAAGGTCATGTGTGTGGGAAGGGCGGGGCCAACTCAATATTGAACCCTACGGACTAAGACTGGGGGCATTAAAGGTCATGTGTGTGGGAAGGGCGGGGCCGACTCAATATTGAACCCTACGGACTAAGACTGGGGGGCCATTAAAGGTCATGTGTGTGGAAAGGGCGGGGCCAACTCAATATTGAACCCTACGGACTAAGACTGGGGGACCATTAAAGGTCATGTGTGTGCAAAGGCCAGTGGCCCAATACTGTGGGCAATATGGTGTATATACGGGGGGGGGGATAGTACTTGGGGCAGTATGGTGTATATACGGGGGGGGGGATAGTACTTGGGGCAGTATGGTGTATATACGGGGGGGGGGATAGTACTTGGGGCAGTATGGTGTATATACGGGGGGGGGATAGTACTTGGGGCAGTATGGTGTATATACGGGGGGGGGATAGTACTTGGGGCAATATAGTGTATATACGGGGGGGGCGATAATACTTGGGGCAGTATGGTGTATATACGGGGGGGGGATAGTACTTGGGGCAGTATGGTGTATATACGGGGGGGGGGGATAGTACTTGGGGCAGTATGGTGTATATACGGGGGGGGGGGATAGTACTTGGGGCAGTATGGTGTATATACGGGGGGGGGAGATAGTACTTGGGGCAATATAGTGTATATACGGGGGGGCGATAATACTTGGGGCAGTATGGTGTATATACGGGGGGGGGGGGGGGATAGTACTTGGGGCAGTATAGTGTATATACGGGGGGGGCGATAATACTTGGGGCAGTATAGTGTATATACGGGGGGGCGATAATATTTGGGGCAGTATAGTGGATGTACAAATACTTCCCAATTATCAGCCTTCTCTGGTCATGTGATCCCCCCCCCTCCTGTCAGTCACCAGCAGCTGCAGGGGAGAGGAGGGAGAGCAGACAACACATTGCCAGAGCATCCCCACTGGGGGAGGGGGGTGTTATAAGGAATGAGTGGGGGTGTTATAAGGGATTGGGGGGGGTGTTATAAAGGATCGGGGGGGTGTTATAAAGGATCGGGGGATGTTATAAGGAATCGGGGGGGGTGTTATTTGGGATCGGGGGGTGTTATAAGGGATCAGGAGGGGGGATTTAGGGGGGGTTATAAGGGATCAGGAGGGGGGATTTAGTGGGGGGGTTCGGAGTGGTTGGAACAGCCGGCAATGATTGCTTCTCTTTCCTGCACAGAGATGAAGACACAGAACTTTCTGGCTGCGATTCTCTGGCTGCTGATTGGCTGTGAGGGAGTTCAGGTAATACACAGACAGTGCCGCTTTCCTGCGATGCTGAAAACATCAAATTTATTTTTGTATTCGGTTTAAAATTCTTTTCTCTGCTCCACTGAGGGACACCGCCCCTCCCCCCCCCCCTCCTGCCTCGCTGTCCAGATTCCCCCTCTCCTTTCCTGATCCCCAGCCCCCCCCCCTCCTGCCTCGCTGTCCAGATTCCCCCTCTCCTTTCCTGATCCCCAGCCCCCCCCCCTCCTGCCTCGCTGTCCAGATTCCCCCTCTCCTTTCCTGATCCCCAGCCCCCCCCCTCCTTGCCTCGCTGTCCAGATTCCCCCTCTCCTTTCCTGATCCCCAGCCCCCCCCCCCCTCCTGCCTCGCTGTCCAGATTCCCCCTCTCCTTTCCTGATCCCCAGCCCCCCCCCTCCTGCCTCGCTGTCCAGATTCCCCCTCTCCTTTCCTGATCCCCAGCCCCCCCCCCCCCTCCTGCCTCGCTGTCCAGATTCCCCCTCTCCTTTCCTGATCCCCTGCCCCCCCTGTCCAGGTTCCCCCTCTCCTTTCCTGATCCCCTGCCCCCACTGTCCAGGTTCCCCCTCTCCTTTCCTGATCCCCTGCCCCCACTGTCCAGATTCCCCCTCTCCTTTCCTGATCCCCTGCCCCCACTGTCCAGGTTCCCCCTCTCCTTTCCTGATCCCCTGCCCCCACTGTCCAGGTTCCCCCTCTCCTTTCCTGATCCCCAGCCCCCACTGTCCAGGTTCCCCCTCTCCTTTCCTGATCCCCTGCCCCCACTGTACAGATTCCCCCTCTCCTTTCCTGATCCCCTGCCCCCACTGTCCAGATTCCCCCTCTCCTTTCCTGATCCCCTGCCCCCACTGTCCAGATTCCCCCTCTCCTTTCCTGATCCCCTGCCCCCACTGTCCAGATTCCCCCTCTCCTTTCCTGATCCCCAGCCCCCACTGTCCAGGTTCCCCCTCTCCTTTCCTGATCCCCAGCCCCCACTGTACAGATTCCCTCTCTCCTTTCCTGATCCCCAGCCCCCCCCCTGTCCCCCCTGTTCATAGCTGCACTGTATATATATGAATCATGTTACATTTTATTGAAGTTAACTAAAAGAGGGCTGAACTCAGAATGAACAAGCTGCATGCAGTGTGTATTTTGTGGTTCGGTCTGAGCTGTAGGTGTGATTTGTATTGTATGTTCCCCATATCTCCTCCCTGTAGGGGAAGCTGGAAATCTGTGTAGTAGTTGGAGCGATCTCCCGGGTCCTGCGCTGAGGGGCTGCCCATTGGCTGCAGGAGGTCAGCCAGCACTCTACCATTCACAGAAGGCCTTGTACTTCTTCAATGAATACCAGGTGTTCTCTGATTGGACGAGGTGAAGATCATGACATCACACCTCATCCAATCAGAGAGCACCTCGCATGCATTCATGAAGAACTCTGTAAATGGCGACGTGCCAAGCGAGCGACCTGCGATGGTTACCATTCGGAGGGGAAGGGCCCCGGAGCCGGAAGATGGCGGCTATGGTTGGGGTGGTTTCCGGCTTCCCCAGGGAGGGATCCATCAGGTAGGAGATCAGAATATTTCTGGACCAATGTATCATCCAATCACAGCTTTTCCCCCATAATGCCTCTCACATCTCCTGCCTCAGGCGCTAGGCAACACCTACCAGCTGAAGTACAAACCCAACGTCTTCGATGACCAGTACATCGGCTGTGCCGACAAACTCAACGATGACGTCATGCCCAGGATCCTGCGCAAGGAGAAGGCCAACCAGCAATTCGACGAAGCTTGGAAGAGGGCCACCAAAGTGTGGACCAAGATGATGCCCAAGCTGAACCTCCCGGAGGAATTTGAGGACGAGCATGGGATCGCTCTACTGGTGTTCACCGACCACTTCCCCAAAGAGAACCCCATATACCAGCAAATGAACACCAACCTCACCATCGCCGGAGCCTCCCTCAAGGACTACATGGACAATTTTCACTTCAAAGCTCTTTCACTTCTACCTGACCAGAGCCCTGCAGATCCTCAAACCGGACTGCGGACTCCGGTACACCACGTTCCGGGGGAGCTGGGACTTCTTCAAGGCCTCTCCGCTCTTCAAGTTCGGCAGATTCACCTCCACTTCCCTCAACAGCACCAAAGCTCAAACCTTCGGCGTGATGTCCTTCTTCCAGATAACCACCTGCTTTGGTGCCAAGATTGGGGACTTCTCCTTTTATCCCCAGGAAGACGAAGTTCTGATCCCACCTACGGAGAAATTCACCTACGTCATGAAGAGTGGCTCCACCTACATTCTGGAGAGCACCGGCCAGATGTGCAGCTACTTCAACTGCGCCATCATGGGAGGTAAGAGCTCGGCTCACATAGTATGGTCACCTGATGTTCTCCATGAACTGACCACTCCCTTGTATAGTCACACCCACAAAATCACTCCCCCATCTGTAGCCACACCCACAAAATCACTCCCTCCATCTGAAGCCACACCAACAAAATCACTCCCCCCCCATCTGTAGCCACACCAACAAAATCACTCCCCCCCATCTGTAGCCACACCCACAAAATTACTTCCCCCATCTGAAGCCACACCCACAAAATTACTTCCCCCATCTGAAGCCACACCCACAAAATTACTCCCCCTCTGTAGCCACACCCACAAAATCACTCCCTCCATCTGAAGCCACACCCACAAAATTACTTCCCCTATCTGAAACCACACCAACAAAATCACTCCCCCATCTGAAGCCACACCCACAAAATCACTCCCTCCATCTGAAGCCACACCCACAAAATTACTTCCCCCATCTGAAGCCACACCAACAAAATCACTCCCCCATCTGAAGCCACACCCACAAAATCACTCCCTCCATCTGAAGCCATACCCACAAAATCACTCCCCCATCTGTAGCCACACCCACAAAATTACTTCCCCCATCTGAAGCCACACCCACAAAATCACTCCCTCCATCTGAAGCCATACCCACAAAATCACTCCCCCCATCTGAAGCCACACCCACAAAATTACATCCCTAACTGTAGCCACACCCACAAAATCACTCCCACCATCTGTAGCCACACCCACAAAACCAACCCACACATCTGTAGCCACACCCACAAAATCACTCACCTATCTGTAGCCACACCCACAAAATCACTCACCTATCTGTAGCCACACCCACAAAATCACTCATCTATCTGTAGCCACACCCACAAAATCACTTACCTATCTGTAGCCACACCCACAAAATCACTCATCTATCTGTAGCCACACCCACAAAATCACTCACCTATCTGTAGCCACACCCACAAAATCACTCATCTATCTGTAGCCACACCCACAAAATCACTCACCTATCTGTAGCCACACCCACAAAATCACTCACCTATCTGTAGCCACACCCACAAAATCACTCACCTATCTGTAGCCACACCCACAAAATCACTCACCTATCTGTAGCCACACCCACAAAATCACTCACCTATCTGTAGCCACACCCACAAAATCACTCACCTATCTGTAGCCACACCCACAAAATCACTCACCTATCTGTAGCCACACCCTATCCCCCGCATCCCTTTAAGCGAGCACTTAGTGTATGCCAAGAACCTTGTGGGCGGTGCATTGTCCCATACACGAGCAGATTGGTCACTGCCCCTCGCCCTCTCCTGGGCATTGCTGCCATCCAGCCTCCCTCGGGGGTGTAACTATCGCCCTTTATTGGCTTTTGGAAAGGAGAGCTGCCTGTGTCAGTGCTGCAGATGTGCTACCGGCCTCAACAGCGCCATACTGAGGTGGGGGTGGGCAGTGCAATACGGCTGCATCACCGGGACATTGGGTGGTGTTTGTGCAGTGATATGGGACTTCACTGTTGGGGGCATTGGGGTGGGAAAGTGGGTACACTGCCAAGAACATTGGGGTGGGAAAGGGGGTACACTGCCAAGAACATTGGGGGGGAAAGGGGGTACATTGCCAAGAACATTGAGTGGGAAAGGGGGTACACTGCCAAGAAGATTGGGGCGGGAAAGGGGGTACACTGCCAAGAAGATTGGGGTGGGAAAGGGGGTACACTGCCAAGAAGATTGGGGTGGGAAAGGGGGTACACTGCCAAGAAGATTGGGGTGGGAAAGGGGGTACACTGCCAAGAAGATTGGTGTGGGAAAGGGGGTACACTGCCAAGAAGATTGGGGTGGGAAAGGGGGTACACTGCCAAGAAGATTGGGGTGGGAAAGGGGGTACATGCCAAGAACATTGAGGTGGGAAAGGGGGTACACTGCCAAGAACATTGGGGTGGGAAAGGGGGTACATTGCCAAGAACATTGAGGTGGGAAAGGGGGTACATTGTCAAGAAGATTGGGGTGGGAAAGGGGGTACACTGCCAAGAAGATTGGGGTGGGAAAGGGGGTACACTGCCAAGAAGATTGGGGTGGGAAAGGGGGTACACTGCCAAGAAGATTGGGGTGGGAAAGGGGGTACACTGCCAAGAAGATTGGGGTGGGAAAGGGGGTACATTGCCAAGAACATTGAGGTGGGAAAGGGGGGTACATTGCCAAGAACATTGGGGTGGGAAAGGGGGTACACTGCCAAGAAGATTGGGGTGGGAAAGGGGGTACATTGCCAAGAACATTGAGGTGGGAAAGGGGGTACACTGCCAAGAACATTGGGGTGGGAAAGGGGGTACATTGCCAAGAACATTGAGGTGGGAAAGGGGGTACATTGTCAAGAAGATTGGGGTGGGAAAGGGGGTACACTGCCAAGAAGATTGGGGTGGGAAAGGGGGTACACTGCCAAGAAGATTGGGGTGGGAAAGGGGGTACACTGCCAAGAAGATTGGGGTGGGAAAGGGGGTACACTGCCAAGAAGATTGGGGTGGGAAAGGGGGTACACTGCCAAGACGATTGGGGTGGAGCCTGTGCAGTGCCACATCCCCGGGGACATTGGTTTGGCAGGGATGGGTGG
>NW_028320463.1:0-86147 GCF_062004578.1 Staurois parvus
CCTCTCTGCTCACCTACACACCCCAAACGCCCCTCTCTGCTCACCTCAAACCTCAAACCTCCTCTCTGCTCACCTCCGCACCTCAAACACCCCTCTCAGCTCACCTCCGCACCCCAAACACCCCACTCTGCTCACCTCCACACCCCAATACCCCTCTCTGCTCACCTCCACACCACAAACACCCCTCTCTGCTCACCTCCACACCTCAAACACCCCTCTCTGCTCACCTCCACACCTCAAACACCCCTCTCTGCTCACCTCCACACCTCAAACACCCCTCTCTGCTCACCTCCACACCCCAAACGCCCCTCTCTGATCACCTCCACACCTCAAACCTTTTCTCTACTCACCTCCACACCTCAAACACCCCTCTCTGCTCACCTCCACACCTCAAACACCCCTCTCTGCTCACCTCCACGCCCCAAACACCCCTCTCTGCTCACCTCCACACCTCAAACACCCCTCTCTGCTCACCTCCACACCCCAAACGCCCCTCTCTGCTCACCTCCACACCCCAAACACCCCTCTCTGCTCACATCCACACCTCAAACGCCCCTCTCTGCTCACCTCCACACCCCAAAAGCTCCTCTCTGCTCACCTCCACACCTCAAACGCCCCTCTCTGCTCACCTCCACACCCCAAACGCCCCTCTCTGCTCACCTCAACACCTCAAACGCCCCTCTCTGCTCACCTCCACACCCCAAACGCCCCTCTCTGCTCACCTCCACACCCCAAACGCCCCTCTCTGCTCACCTACACACCCCAAAAGCCCCTCTCTGCTCACATCCACACCCCAAACGCCCCTCTCTGTTCACCTCCACACCTCAAACGCCCCTCTCTGCTCACCTCCACACCTCAAACGCCCCTCTCTGCTCACCTCCACACCCCAAATGCCCCTCTCTGCTCACCTCCATACCTCAAACGCCCCTCTCTGCTCACCTCCACACCTCAAACACCCCTCTCTGCTCACTTCCAAACCTCAAACGCCCCTCTCTGCTCACCTCCACACCTCAAACGCCCCTCTCTGCTCACCTCCACACCCCTCTCTACTCACCTCCACACCTCAAACACCCCTCTCTGCTCACCTCCACACCCCAAACACACCTCTCTGCTGACCTCCACACCTCAAACACCCCTCCCTGCTCACCTCCACACCTCAACCCCTCTCTGCTCACCTCCACACCCCAAACATTCCTTTCTGCTCACCTCCACATTCCAAACACCCCTCTCTGCTCACCTCCACACCTCAAACACCCCTCTCTGCTCACCTCCACATCTCAAACGCCCCTCTCTGCTCACCTCCACACCTCAAACACCCCTCTCTGCTCACCTCCACACCTCAAACACCCCTCTCTGCTCACCTCCACACCCCAAACGCCCCTCTCTGCTCACCTCCACACCTCAAACCTTTTCTCTGCTCACCTCCACACCTCAAACACCCCTCTCTGCCTCCACACCTCAAACACCCCTCTCTGCTCACCTCCACGCCCCAAACACCCCTCTCTGCTCAACTCCACACCCCAAACACCCCTCTCTGCTCACCTCCACACCCCAAACGCCCCTCTCTGCTCACCTCCACACCTCAAACACCCCTCTCTGCTCACCTCCACACCCCAAAAACTCCTCTCTGCTCACCTCCACACCTCAAACGCCCCTCTCTGCTCACCTCCACACCCCAAACGCCCCTCTCTGCTCACCTCTACACCTCAAACGCCCCTCTCTGCTCACCTCCACACCCCAAACGCCAGTCTCTGCTCACCTCCACACCCCAAACGCCCCTCTCTGCTCACCTACACACCCCAAACGCCCCTCTCTGCTCACCTCAAACCTCAAACCTCCTCTCTGCTCACCTCCGCACCTCAAACACCCCTCTCAGCTCACCTCCGCACCCCAAACACCCCACTCTGCTCACCTCCACACCCCAATACCCCTCTCTGCTCACCTCCACACCACAAACACCCCTCTCTGCTCACCTCCACACCTCAAACACCCCTCTCTGCTCACCTCCACACCTCAAACACCCCTCTCTGCTCACCTCCACACCTCAAACACCCCTCTCTGCTCACCTCCACACCCCAAACGCCCCTCTCTGATCACCTCCACACCTCAAACCTTTTCTCTACTCACCTCCACACCTCAAACACCCCTCTCTGCTCACCTCCACACCTCAAACACCCCTCTCTGCTCACCTCCACGCCCCAAACACCCCTCTCTGCTCACCTCCACACCTCAAACACCCCTCTCTGCTCACCTCCACACCCCAAACGCCCCTCTCTGCTCACCTCCACACCCCAAACACCCCTCTCTGCTCACATCCACACCTCAAACGCCCCTCTCTGCTCACCTCCACACCCCAAAAGCTCCTCTCTGCTCACCTCCACACCTCAAACGCCCCTCTCTGCTCACCTCCACACCCCAAACGCCCCTCTCTGCTCACCTCAACACCTCAAACGCCCCTCTCTGCTCACCTCCACACCCCAAACGCCCCTCTCTGCTCACCTCCACACCCCAAACGCCCCTCTCTGCTCACCTACACACCCCAAAAGCCCCTCTCTGCTCACATCCACACCCCAAACGCCCCTCTCTGTTCACCTCCACACCTCAAACGCCCCTCTCTGCTCACCTCCACACCCCAAACGCCCCTCTCTGCTCACCTCCACACCCCAAATGCCCCTCTCTGCTCACCTCCATACCTCAAACGCCCCTCTCTGCTCACCTCCACACCTCAAACACCCCTCTCTGCTCACTTCCAAACCTCAAACGCCCCTCTCTGCTCACCTCCACACCTCAAACGCCCCTCTCTGCTCACCTCTAAACCTCAAACGCCCCTCTCTGCTCACCTCCACACCCCAAACGCCCCTCTCTGCTCACCTCCACACCCCAAACACCTCTCTCTGCTCACCTCCACACCCCAAACGCCCCTCTCTGCTCACCTCCACACCCCAAACGCCCCTCTCTGCTCACCTCAACATCCCAAACGCCCCTGTCAGGGATCGCGGCTCCGTAGCCCTGGATCGCGGCGCCGTCCCCCGCGCATGCGCATTGGCGGCAGATCACGCCGGGACACAGGCACTAGGTCCCGGCGAGCGGCGGCTGACAGGACGCCGCGCATGCGCAGTAGGAGCCGCGGGCGCGCCTCAGGCGTCCAATGACAGCCGGGGGCGCGTCCTAGCCGGCCAATGACAGTGCAGGGCGCACTATTTAAAGATGCCCTGCACTGTCACAGATTGCCGCAAGGTCTTTCTGTGATTTTGAGTTCCTGCACCCGTCTAGTGACCCTGATTGACCCTGACTACGCTGCCTGCCCCTGTGATTGACCCGGATTGCCCTGACTACGCTGCCTGCTCCTGTGATTGACCCGGATTGTCCTGACTATTCTGCCTGCTCCTGAGATTGACCCGGATTGCCCTGACCATTCTGCCTGCTCCTGTGTTTGACCCGGATTGCCCTGACCATTCTACGGACTGACTTACCCTGCTGATCCTGCGTGTGACCCGACTACTCTTTGCCCACCGATTCTGTACCCCGCTTACCCTCACGGGTCCACGATCCGTTACTACCCTGCTGGGGCGCCATTCCCTTCACATCTGGCTCTCCCGGTACCTGTCCCCGGAGGTCTCCTTAGCCACTGGTGGGCCTGCTCGGAGGTCGTGACCTGGCCCGGGACTGTTTCAAGTCCATCCCCACCATCAGGGGCCCCGGTGAAAGCACAGCCCAGGCTTAGACCCCACGCTCTGAGTAGGTCTGTCAGTTGGCAGCCTGAGGCACCACCTGGCGGATCATAACAGTACCTTGCGGCCATGACAGAGCCAGGAAGTGGACCGGCGTCCCTAGAGGATATTTGCCAGCACCTGGCAACCTTGACCCAGGCTTTCCAGAATTTCCACAGTCGCTGCGCCCGACTGGAGGACCGCATGGAGTCAATATCTCCCCTGACTCCTCCTGCTCAGAGTCCTCCATCTGCAGAACCTACCGCTAACCCGGTATCCGGAGCGGTTGCCACACCCCTAGCTCCTGAACCCCGCGTTCCTCTGCCGGAACGATTCCGTGGTGACCGGAGCCGCTTCCGAGCCTTCCGGAATGCTTGCACCCTGTACTTTGACTTATAGCCCCGCACGTTCACCACCGAGACCGTCAAGGTGGGGTTTATAGTCTCCCACCTTCAGGATGAGCCCCAGGATTGGGCTCACCGTCTGATGGAGAAGCACGACCCCCATCTTGACTCCGTGACCGAGTTCTTTCAGGCCATGGCCATTTTATATGACAACCCTCAGCGGGCTGCTTCCGCAGAGGCTACCCTATACTCTCTGCGGCAGGGCCGCCGGACAGCCGTAGAATACGCGTCCGATTTTAGGCGTTGCATGGGAGACACCAGATGCAACGATGCGGCCTTATGTCACCAGTTCCGCATCGGGCTGTCTGAGTCTCTCAAAGATGAGCTAGCACGAGTAGGCCTACCTGACTCCCTGGAAAAACTGATTGAGTTGGCCATTCAAATTGACCGTAGACTAAGGGAACGTCGGCTGGAAAGGAGCAGCCAGGGTCAAAGGGTGGCATGGATTCCATCGAGAGACACAGCTCCAGCCCCAGGGAACCATCCGCGAAGCATGGAAACAGGGGACAACTCGGAACCCATGCAACTGGGACTGGCCCGTTCCCACTTATCGGTCGAGGAACGTCAGAGGAGACGATCACAGAACCTATGTCTGTACTGCGGGGAAGCTGGTCACCAGGTGCGCTCCTGTCCTGCAAAAATGAGTAAGTCCACTCCCGTTTCTTTTACTTTACCTGCAGGAAGGGATGATCAGTCAAGTTACCTGGCCATTCCTGTGTCTTTACAGCTCCCCGGAGGAACATTGTCGGTGACCGAAATCGTTGACTCAGGAGCCTGTAGTTGTTTTATCGATCTGACTTTTGCCCACCGGCAAAAAATCCCTCTCCAGACCAAAGAAAGGGGGTTCAACATCTTCTTGGCAGATGGGTCCAGTATAAAATCAGGGGTGGTGGACCAGGAGACACCACCCATTTTCACCACAATGGCAGACCATCACCAGGAGTTCCTCCGTCTGGATGCCATCGCATCCCCCCTTTTTCCAGTCATTCTGGGGCTCCCTTGGCTGAGGGCCCATAACCCCCAGATTGACTGGGAAAAGGGAACAATTCAATTTCGGTCACCTTATTGTTTGAGTCACTGCCACGTCACAGGATCCGTGGTTCCCCGGTTCCTCCTGTGCCTGGATGGAGACACCAATCTATCCCAGGTTATTCCTCCGGCCTACCATGACTTCTTAGACGTTTTCAGTAAGCGGGGTGCTGACATTCTTCCTCCGCACCGTTCCTACGATTGCCCCATAGACCTCCTACCCGTATCTGAAATCTCATTCGGCCGTATCTTTCCCTTGTCTGAAACGGAGTCGGGTGTGCTGAGGGAATATATTGACGAAAACCTTCGGAAGGGATTTATTCGTCCATCCACATCCCCAGCCGGGGCCGGGTTGTTCTTCGTAGAGAAGAAGGACAAATCGTTACGGCCCTGCATAGACTACCGTGATCTGAACAAAATAACGGTAAAGAATAGTTATCCCTTACCCCTAGTCCCCGAGCTCCTCCAGAGACTGAGATCGGCAACGATTTTTACTAAATTAGACCTGCAGGGGCCTATAACCTTGTCCGTATCAGGGAGGGGGATGAGTGGAAGACGGCGTTCCGTATGAGATTCGGTCACTACGAATATTTGGTGATGCCGTTTGGGCTCTGTAATGCACCGGCGACCTTTCAGCACTTTATCAACAATGTTTTTCGTGATTTTCTCGATATTTTCATGGTGGTTTATTTGGATGACATCCTAATTTTTTCCCCCTCACTGGAGGTTCATCGAGGTCACGTGTTACGGGTATTAGAACGGTTGCGTCAACACGGGCTATACGCCAAGGCAGAAAAGTGCTGTTTTGAACAGCGCGAAATCACGTTCTTGGGACTGGTTCTCTCTCCCGCGGGGGTCGCGATGGATCCCCAGAAAGTCACGGCAATCTTAGATTGGCCAATACCTGCCGACAAAAAGGGGGTACAGCGTTTCATCGGCTTTTCTAACTTTTACAGAAAGTTTGTTAGGAACTTCTCCGGTCTGGTCTCCCCGATCACGCAACTGACGAAACAAGGGGTCCGCTTTAAGTGGACTCCCGAAGCTCAGATGGCATTCGAAAAGCTCAAGAAACTGTTCACCTCTGCTCCCATTCTCTGCCATCCGGATTCTTCTCTCCCATATGTTTTGGAAGTGGACGCCTCCAAAAACGCGGTAGGAGCGGTTCTGTCCCAAAGGAATGGTACTAAGGAACTACTGCACCCTGTGGCGTTCTTCTCCAGGAAGTTGACACCGGCGGAACGTAACTATGACATTGGAGATCGGGAGCTCCTGGCCATTAAAGACGCTCTAGAAGAATGGAGGTATTTACTGGAAGGAGCCACACACCCAATCCTAATATTCACAGATCACAAAAACCTTGAATATTTAAGAACGGCTAAACGACTGAGACCGCGCCAAGCGAGATGGGCTCTTTTCTTTTCTCGATTCACATTCCATATAACGTACCGACCCGGTACTAAGAATACAAAACCAGACGCTCTGTCCCGCATGTTTGAGGACCCCGACGACGCCGTGGTACCAGACACCATCCTACCTTCTGGAAGCTTCCTCGCTCTACAAACGGAACTTCGCTCCCGATTTCTCGATGCTTCTGCAGGACTACCAGTTCCGTCTGGGTCACCCCTCCAGAGCCACGGTGGGCTGTTTTGGAAGGAAGACTGGATCTTGGTCCCAGAAGAAGTGCGAAGCTTGGTCCTAGGGCACTGCCACGACCATCCAATGGCGGGTCACTTCGGGGTTCCGAAAACTCTGGAACTACTACGGCGCTCGTTCTGGTGGCCGGACATGATCAAGGATTGTGAGCGTTACGTCCGGACCTGTCCCACCTGTCAAAGGAACAAGCCCTCCAGGAGCAGGGCATGGGGATTGTTACGTCCATTACCCATACCCAAGCGGGCCTGGCAAATGATAGCCATGGATTTCGTGGTCGAACTCCCACCATCCCAAGGCTACACAGCAATAATGGTGATCGTCGACCGCTTCTCAAAGATGGCACATTTCGTGCCCCTGGAGAAGACCCCATCGGCACCGGAAACGGCACGGATCTTCATTAAGGAAGTGGTGAGGCTTCATGGGGTTCCCGAAGATATTGTGTCAGATCGGGGGGTCCAATTCACCTCCAGGTTCTGGAACGCCTTATGTAAAGCGCTGGGAATCAAGCTGTCGCTTTCATCCACCTACCATCCACAGACCAACGGCCAAACCGAGAGGACCAACCAACGCTGGAACAGTACTTACGATGCTACACACCCTACCTTCAGGATGACTGGCTGACGTTGTTGCCTTCTGCAGAATTCTCATACAACAACTCGAGTCACTCAGCTACGGGTCAATCCCCGTTCTTTTCCAATTACGGGTATCACCCCACATTCCTCCCTGATCTTATGCCTGAGAATCCGGTACCGGCGTCTCAAGACATCTTGAACTTCTTTTCCGTCAACAACAAGACGATTCAGGAAGCCATCGCTAAAGCCCAAGAGGACAGTAAAAGGGCATTCGACAGAAAGAGAAGAGGAGAATTACTTCTTCAACCAGGGGATCGGGTTTGGCTAGCAACAACCAACTTGAAGATGCTGTGCCCTTCAAGGAAGCTGGGACCCAAGTACATTGGCCCATTTCCGGTAAAACGAGTAGTCAACGAGGTGGCCTACGAACTCGAGCTTCCGCGGACCTTCAAGATACATCCTGTGTTCCAAGTGTCTCTCCTGAAGCCACCCAGACCGGATCCCTTCCCAGACCGTGAATCCGGACCTCCCGAGGCAGTCACCAAAGGTGACCAGGAGGAGTATGAAGTGGAGACTATCCTCAGTTGCCGTAAGAGAGCGCCCAGGCTCATCCGGGAATTTTTTCTTAGTCACCCGCGGTGGAGAGATCAGTGGGGCTCCCGGAGGGTGCCCATTGGGGGGGGGGGCAGTGTCAGGGATCGCGGCTCCGTAGCCCTGGATCGCGGCGCCGTCCCCCGCGCATGCGCATTGGCGGCAGATCACGCCGGGACACAGGCACTAGGTCTCGGCGAGCGGCGGCTGACAGGACGCCACGCATGCGCAGTAGGAGCCGCGGGCGTGCCTCAGGCGTCCAATGACAGCCGGGGGCGCGTCCTAGCCGGCCAATGACAGTGCAGGGCGCACTATTTAAAGATGCCCTGCACTGTCACAGATTGCCGCAAGGTCTTTCTGTGATTTTGAGTTCCTGCACCCGTCTAGTGACCCTGATTGACCCTGACTACGCTGCCTGCCCCTGTGATTGACCCGGATTGCCCTGACTACGCTGCCTGCTCCTGTGATTGACCCGGATTGTCCTGACTATTCTGCCTGCTCCTGAGATTGACCCGGATTGCCCTGACCATTCTGCCTGCTCCTGTGTTTGACCCGGATTGCCCTGACCATTCTACGGACTGACTTACCCTGCTGATCCTGCGTGTGACCCGACTACTCTTTGCCCACCGATTCTGTACCCCGCTTACCCTCACGGGTCTACGATCCGTTACTACCCTGCTGGGCCGCCATTCCCTTCACATCTGGCTCTCCCGGTACCTGTCCCCGGAGGTCTCCTCAGCCACTGGTGGGCCTGCTCGGAGGTCGTGACCTGGCCCGGGACTGTTTCAAGTCCATCCCCACCATCAGGGGCCCTGGTGAAAGCACAGCCCGGGCTTAGACCCCACGCTCTGAGTAGGTCTGTCAGTTGGCAGCCTGAGGCACCACCTGGCGGATCATAACAGCCCCTCTCTGCTCACCTCCACACCCCAAACGCCCCTCTCTGCTCACCTCCACACCTCAAACCTCCTCTCTGCTCACCTCCACACCTCAAACACCCCTCTCTGCTCACCTCCACACCCCTCTCTGCTCACCTCCACACCCCAAACACCCCTCTCTGCTCACCTCCACACCTCAAACACTCCTCTCTGCTCACCTCCACACCTCAAACACCCCTCTCTTTTCACCTCTACACCCCAAACACTCCTCTCTGCTCACCTCCATACCTCAAACACCCCTCTCTTCTCACCTCCACACCCCAAACACCCCTCTCTGCTCACCTCCACACCCCAAACACTCCTCTCTGCTCACCTCCATACCTCAAACACCCCTCTCTTCTCACCTCCACACCACAAACACCCCTCTCTGCTCACCGCCACACCCCAAACGTCCCTCTCTGTTCACCTCCACACCCCAAACACCCCTCTCTACTCACCTCCACACCCCAAACACTCCTCTCTGCTCACCTCCACACCCCAAACGCCTCTCTCTGCTCACCTCCACACCCAAACGCCCCTCTCTGCTCACCTCCACACCCCAAACGCCCCCCTCTGCTCACCTCCACACACCAAACGCCCCTCTCTGCTCACCTCCACACCCCAAACGCCCCTCTCTGCTCACCTCCACACCCCAAACGCCCCTCTCTGCTCACCTCCACACCCCAAACGCCCCTCTCTGCTCACCTCCACACCTCAATCGCCCCTCTCTGCTCACCTCCACACCCCAAACGCCCCTCTCTGCTCACCTCTAAACCTCAAACGCCCCTGTCTTCTCACCTCCACATCCCAAACGCCCCTCTATGCTCACCTCCACACCCCAAACGCCCCTCTCTGCTCACCTCCACACCCCAAACACCCCTCTCTGCTCACCTCCACACCCCAAACGCCCCTCTCTGCTCACCTCCACACCCCAAACACCCCTCTCTGCTCACCTCCACACCTCAAACACCCCTCTCTGCTCACCTCCACACCTCAAACACCCCTCTCTGCTCACCTCTACACCCCAAACACTCCTCTCTGCTCACCTCCACACCCCAAACGCCCCTCTCTGCTCACCTCCACACCTCAATCGCCCCTCTCTGCTCACCTCCACACCCCAAACGCCCCTCTCTGCTCACCTCCACACCTCAAACACCCCTCTCTGCTCACCTCCACACATCAAACACCCCTCTCTGCTCACCTCTAAACCTCAAACGCCCCTGTCTGCTCACCTCCACACCCCAAACGCCCCTCTCTGCTCACCTCCACACCCCAAACACCCCTCTCTGCTCACCTCCACACCCCAAACGCCACTCTCTCTGCTCACCTCCACACCCCAAACGCCCCTCTCTGCTCACCTCCACACCCCAAACGCCCCTCTCTACTCACCTCCACACCTCAAACCTCCTCTCTGCTCACCTCCACACCTCAAAAACCCTCTGTGCTCACCTCTAAACCTCAAACACCCCTCTCTGCTCACCTCCACATCCCTCTCTTCTCACCTTCACACCCCTCTCTGCTCACCTTCACACCCAATTACCCCTCTCTGCTCACCTCCACACCTCAAACACCCCTCTCTGCTCACCTCTACACCCCAAACACTCCTCTCTGATCACCTCCACACCTCAAACACCCCTCTCTGCTCACCTCTACACCCCAAACACTCCTCTCTGATCACCTCCACACCTCAAACACCCCTCTCTGCTCACCTCCACACCCCAAACACCCCTCTCTGCTCACCTCCACACCCCAAACGCCACTCTCTGCTCACCTCCACACCTCAAACGCCCCACTCGACTCACCTACACACCTCAAACGCCCCTCTCTGCTCACCTACACACCTCACACGCCCCTCTCTGCTCACCTCCAAACCTCAAACGCCCCTGTCTGCTCACCTCCACACCTCAAACGCCCCTCTCTGCTCACCTCCCCACCTCAAACCTCCTCTCTGCTCACCTCCACACCCCAAACACCCCTCTCTGCTTACCTCCACACCCCAAACGCCCCTCTATGCTCACCTCCACACCCCAACCACCCCTCTCTGCTCACCTCCACACCCCAAACGCCCCTCTCTGCTCACCTCCACAACCCAAACGCCCCTCTCTGCTCACCTCCACACCCCAAACGCCCCTCTCTGCTCACCTCCACACCCCAAACGCCCCTCTCTGCTCACCTCCACACCTCAAACGCCCCTCTCTGCTCACCTCCACACCCCAAACGCCCCTCTCTGCTAACCTCCACACCCCAAACGCCTCTCTCTGCTCACCTCCACACCCCAAACGCCCCTCTCTGCTAACCTCCACACCCCAAACGCCTCTCTCTGCTCACCTCCACACCCCAAACGCCCCTCTCTGCTCACCTCCACACCCCAAACGCCCCTCTCTGCTCACCTCACACCCCAAATGCCCCTCTCTGCTCACCTCCACACCCCAAACGCACCTCTCTGCTCACCTCCACACTCCAAACACCCCTCTCTGCTCACCTCCACACCCCAAACACCCCTCTCTGCTCACCTCCACACCCCAAACACCCCTCTCTGCTCACCTCCACACCTCAAACACCCCTCTCTGCTCACCTCCACACCCCAAACACCCCTCTCTGCTCACCTCCACACCCCAAACACCCCTCTCTGCTCACTCACCCACACACCCACACACAGAAAACCTTCCACCCCCCAAATCCTTCTTCCTAACAGTAATTCACTCTCCTAGTACAAATTTGCCCTCCAAATCCCCCCTTCTAGTACAAATCCTTCCAAATCCCCTCTGCTTGCACTAATTCCTTTCCTCCCCCCCAAAAAAAATGTTCCCCTTCTGGCACAAATCCCTTCAATCACCTTTAGTAGCACAAATCCCCTCCCAAATCCCTCTTCATAACAGAAATCCACTCTCCTAGTAAAAATCCCCCCTCCAAATTTCCCTTTCTAGTACAAATCCCCTCCAAATCCCCCTCCCTCAGCACAAATCACCCCCCCCCCCCATCCCCTCTGCTAGCACTAATCCTCCCCCCTCCCCAAATTTCCTCTCCTCACAGAAATCCCTTCAATCACCCCTACTAGCACAGATTTCCTCCCCCTCCCAAATCCCTCTTCCTAACAGAAATCCACTCTCCTAGTATAAATCCCTCCTCCAAATCACCCCGTCTAGTGCAAATCCTCCCAAATCCCCTTCTCTCAGCACAAATTCCCCTCCCCCAATCCCCTCTGCTAGCACTACACCCCCCTCCCCAAATTTCCACTCCTAGCACAAATTCCTTCAATGACCCCTACTAGCACAATTCCCCTCCCCCCCCCCCCCCCAAATCCCTCTTCCTAAGAAAAATCCACTCTCCTAGTAAAAATCCCCCCTCCAAGTCTCCACTTCTAGTACAAATCCCCCCACATCCCCCTCCCTCAGCACAAATCACCCTTAATCCCCTCTGCTAGTAGTAATACCCCCCCCCCAAATTACCCATCCTCACACAAATCCCTTCAATCACCCCTACTAGCACAAATCTCCTCCCAAGTTCCTCTTCCTAACAGAAATCCACTCTCCTAGTACAAATCCCTTCTCCAAATCACCCCTTCTAGTACAAATCCTCCCAAACCCCCTCCCTCAGCACCAATCCCACCCAATTCCCCTGTGCTAGCACTAAACCCCCCCCCCCCCCAAAACAAAATCCCCTCCTAGCACAAATCCCTTCAATCATCCCTATTAGCACAAATCCTCCCCCCAATCACTCTTCCTAACAGAAATCTATTGTTCTAGTACAAATCCCCCCCCCCCAATCCCTCTACCTAACAGAAATCCACTCTCTCAGCAGAAATCTCCTCCCCCCAAATCCCCTCTGCTAGCAATAACCCCCCCCCCAAAAAATAAATTCTCCTCGCACAAATTCCTTCAATCACCCCTACTAGCACACATCCCCCCCCCCCAATGTCTCTTCCTAACAGAAGTCCACTCTCCTAGTATGTTTCATTTATCTTAGTCCCCAAATCTTTTTTTTTAATTTTTCATTCTCTTAACTTTTAGAAGTTCATTCCTTGACTTTTTTGTGTTGACAGGTTTTCCACCGATCTTATATCAACTTTGAGGAGGGAGGAACGACGGACAGCGCTGCGACTTCTGCCGCATTAAACTTAGTCTCCCCTCCAGTCCCCCAGTTCAATGCTAACCGCCCGTTCATCATGATGATGTACCACAAAGACACCAAAACCATCCTCGGGATTGGCCGATTCGTGGACCCCAAGTGATCGGGGAATTAATCGGATGAAGCAGATATAAAGTGCTGAACAAAATGAAACCATCCTGCTGAGAATAAAGGGGATGTGCTGAACAATTTCTGTGTTGTTGTTTTCCCCCGGATTGCCTTTGTGTTAATGAGTGAGAGATACCAGCCGGTAATGGGGGACCAATAGGGTGGTGTGGGGGAGTCACAAACTGAGCTCTGATAGACATGTGCATAACATTGCAGCCACAGAGTTTTTGGGAACCTCATCATTGGTGTCAGTGGGAGGAATAGTGCCCCATCATTGGTGTCAGTGGGAGGAATAGTGCCCCATTGTTGGTGTCAGTTGGAGGAATAGTGCCCAGTCATTGGTGTCGGTGGGAGGAATAGTTTCCATTGTTAATGTTAGTGGGAGGAATAGTGCTCCATCATTGGTGTCAGTGGGAGGAATAGTGCCCCATCATTGGTGTCAGTGGGAGGAATGGTGTCCCATCATTGGTGTCAGTGGGAGGAATGGTGTCCCATCATTGGTGTCAGTGGGAGGAATAGTGCCCCATCATTGGTGTCAGTGGGAGGAATAGTGCCCCATCATTGGTGTCAGTGGGAGGAATAGTGCCCCATAATTGGTGTCAGTGGGAGGAATAGTGCCCCATCGTTGGTGTCAGTGGGAGGAATAGTGCCCCATCGTTGGTGTCAGTGGGAGGAATAGTACCCCATCATTGGTGTCAGTCGGAGGAATAGTGCCCCATCATTGGTGTCAGTGGGAGGAATAGTGCCCAAAGGGCCAGATACAGGCAAGCAAAGGGCCCCATCTGGCCCCAGGGCCGCAGTTTGAAGACCACTGGTCTAGAAGACCAGAAGCGATGAAAATGTTGTCATTTCTTGTAATGTAAACAGAGCCATTATGTCTGGAAATCATGAGATCAATGGGGTCTTTTTTATCTCATGCTTTCAGGGGTAAAGGAGAGATTTGGGGGCTTTTAGACCCCAGATGTCTCCATAAAGAGGACCTGTCATGCTTTATTGCTCTCACAAGTGATGTTTACATTTCTTGTGACGGCAATAAATGAAACATTTTAATAAAATAAATCATTTTTTTAAATTTTAAAGTGCCCCATCCCCCCATGCTTGCACGCAGAGGCGGAGGCATATCTTGGTCACGCCCACATATACGTAAACGGTGTTCGCAGCGCACATGTGAGGTATCGCTGCAAACGTTATAGCGGAAGCAGCAATTGTACCACCTGACCTCCTTTCCAGCTAATAACCTGTAAAACTTCACCTATGGAGATTTTTATGAATTGTCTTTTGTCACCATTCCACGCCGAAGTGAGAGCGATAATTCTAGCAGCAGACTTCCTCCACTAGACTGAACTGATGACCTGGAGGGGCTTTTGAAGCATCGCCTATAGAAAACATAGGAGACTGAAGTTTCTCGCCGTTTCACAGTCCCGCCCCGAGCAAATTTAAAGTTTGACATGTTAGGTGTCTATCTGCTCGGTGTGACCTCGTATTTTATACTTTATGAACAATTTGGGTAATTTATTGTGTTTCTTTGCCCTAAAATTCACTTTAGTGTGTTTTTTTACTGAAATTTTGCGTTTCCTAGACCTTTGCGGTAATATCGTATGACATAAAAAATTGGAACTGCCGCTATTTTATTCTCTAGGTTCTCTGATTTCAGAAAATATATCGTGTTTAGGGGGTTTGTGTCATCTTCAGGCCTAAAATGATATTTGAAACGTGGGAGAAAAATGCAAAGGAGTGGTTGTAAACCTCAGACATGAAATATGAACAAAGTATATCCCTCTCTAGTGTGCACTTGTCTCAGTCCAGAGCACTAAGCCCGGGTTCTCACTGATGCGGTGCGGAATATGAAGCGTTTTCTGTGTGATTACCGCATCAGAATCGCACCCCGTTCATGCGAAACGCTGCGGGTATGTATGTTAAGTGAACAACACCCCGAAATTGGTCCGCAAAGTGCGGTGCGATGTGCAGAATCGGATCCCATAGGTGTGAATACCCGTGTGATCCGATTCTAGTGCGGAACAAAAAAAGGGTCCTGCATCTTTTTTGGTGTGGTGCAATTAGAGCCACACATAACACAATGTGATCTGCAGGGAATGCGGTGCGGTTCCTGTGTGAATCACATGCAATATACCGCACCGCATATATGCAAACCCGGGCTGAGTGTCATTTCTGTCTGCTGCCTCCTTCCTCTGTTATCAGTCACAAGTTCTGACCAGTTTTCCTGACCAAGAGATAAAGAAAAGTGACACGAGAGAGATCTCCAGCACACAGCCTGTGATTGACAACCTCAGCCTTGTTCCTGTGAGCTGTGTGAAGGGGGTGTGTCCCTTCCCTCCAATCAGCTCTCAGAGCTCTCCTCACTGAGCGCTGCAGAGTGTAATTTCAGCTCCCCAACCCCTGCTTTCTGAAAGCTCAGACAAGCTGTATAAATTCTGGATTTAAATGGCTGAGAAGGAGAGAGGGCTTCAGATAAAAGGTACAACATACGTGGGAGGATTTGTTTCATCTCCGTACATCAGTCACTTCACTGGGTATATGAAAGGGTTACAACCACTATAAGGAGGACACAGGTACACTGTCACGGATAAGTCTGAGCCGCCACGTGACCCCAGAAGAAGCCACGGAACTTTGTGCAACTTTACTGCAACGTTAAATATGTTGTTATCTCCTCTTACCAATCCTACTGGGGGCCACCTATTGCATTCACTGCAGAGCCCCCCCCCCCAATTGTCAATTAATCTCCATACCTCAGAAGATACCTGAACCATGAATGCTGCTAGCGCATCCTCAACATCTCTTGCCCGGTGCACCGGTTTCCACCCACCTCATGCCCGGTGCATCGGTTCCCACCCACCACTTGCCTGGTGCACCGGTTCCCACCCATCTCTTGGCCGGTGCACCAGTTCCCACCCATCTCTTGCCTGGTGCACCGGTTCCCACCCATCTCTTGGCCGGTGCACCGGTTTCCACCCATCTCTTGCCCGGTGCACCGGTTTCCACCCACCTCTTTCCCGGAGCACCAGTTCCCACCCACCTCTTGCCTGGTGCACCGGTTCCCACCCATCTCTTGCCCAGTGCACCAGTTCCCACCCACCTCTTTCCCGGAGCACCAGTTCCCACCCACCTCTTGCCCGGCACACCAGTTCCCATCCATCTCTTGCCTGGTGCACTGGTTCCCACCCATCTCTTACCCGGTGCACTGTTTCCCACCCACCTCTTTCCTGGTGCAACAGTTTCCACCCACCTCATTCCCGGAGCACCGGTTCCCACCCACCTCTTTCTCAGTGCACCAGTTCCCACCCACCTCTTTCCCGGAGCACCAGTTCCCACCCACCTCTTGCCCGGCACACCAGTTCCCATCCATCTCTTGCCTGGTGCACTGGTTCCCACCCATCTCTTACCCGGTGCACCGTTTCCCACCCACCTCATTCCCAGAGCACCGGTTTCCACCCACCTCTTTCCTGGAGCCCCGGTTCCCACCCACCTCTTTCCTGGTGCAACAGTTTCCACCCACCTCATTCCCGGAGCACCGGTTCCCACCCACCTCTTTCTCAGTGCACCAGTTCCCACCCACCTCTTTCCCGGAGCACCAGTTCCCACCCACCTCTTGCCCGGCACACCAGTTCCCATCCATCTCTTGCCTGGTGCACTGGTTCCCACCCATCTCTTACCCGGTGCACCGTTTCCCACCCACCTCATTCCCAGAGCACCGGTTTCCACCCGCCTCATTCCCGGAGCACCGGTTTCCACCCGCCTCATTCTCGGAGCACCGGTTCCCACCCACCTCTTTCTCAGTGCACCGGTTTCCACCCACCTCTTGCCCGGTGCACCGGTTCCCACCCACCCTGTTTCTTTCTACTCGGGCCTTGCCCCAGTTACTTAAGCGCCCTTATCAGCCTGTATCTGGATGGCCTTTGGCAGGACATGCACTTTATGACTTCCCATCCTTTCCCCTCCTCAGCTCTGCTTTCCTGCCATCAGGAACACTGTAAAAAGAAGAGGCTGCATGGAACGTTGGCCAGCGACCAGAGGGATTGGCTACCAGCAGGACCAGACTATCGGATCATGCGTGCTTCTTCCACGGCCCCACCAGCCTCTTCTTGACTTCTGGTTTCCTGGAGCCTTGGTCATCACCAGTGGGACCGTCCTAGGCCCGGGGAGACGTCACCTTCAGTGGTCCAGGCAGGATCATCTTTAGAAGATGGCTACATGGGAGATGCGGTTTCAATTGCTTCTCTTGTGAGTCGTCTTATTTATTAATAAATCGTTTTTTCCTTCCATACTACACTCAGAAAGTGCTGCTGTATCCCTTCTTTTCTGCCTACCACAGAGGAGCTTCTACTCTGACAGCTGGCAGCTTCCTCACCCTGAGTCCGTGTGGGACATAGTCAGCTGGACCAGTATTGAGCCAGGTCCATTATGTGCCCAGGGCAAGGATGCAGAAACTGCACCCCCTCCCCCACTACTAATGCATGTTGTAGAATGGGTGTACTGACCTACGTTAATTCTCTGCCCCCCTTGCTCTGCTGCGCCCAGGGCAACTGCCCCTCCTGCCCACCCCTTGTCCCGACCCTGAGTTGGACTTGTTATCTACAAGGACTAGATAGACATGGACCATTAACCCTTTATCATATGTTTGTTTGGGACAATTATTGATTTTTAGTTGTTCTTCTCCCCCTTAGTCCTGACTCCCAGAGTGCCACTCTTTCCCCCCTATGAACCATCACTAAGCATGCATCAGCTGCATTGTACCAATCATGTTCCTGTTGGAGTGCTCACTGGGTGGCATCATGGAAAGGGCACTCAAGGCAGAGCATCAGGAGGAAGTGGAGGACTCTCGGGGCCCGCTCTATCCAGACACTGTCCCTCTGAGGTCACAGCAGGCGGTGGATCCGTCATTCAATCCAATGGGCAGAGCAATGTACTCAAGAAGAGATGTGGAGTGTACAGTAGATGTCATCCTTCTCGTGGTCAGGCACACAGCACTATGGGGGCAGCACATCACAGCTATTCCCCCGAGGTCATCACAGAGGACAAGGGGGCGCTCTTTACGTCTGTAGGAAAAGAAATGTCATCTCCAAACATGGAAAGGTTTCTTCACAGTAAGAGCTGCGAAAATGATCTCCATGTATAATACATAAGGGCGGATATGATCTCCATGTATAATACATAAGGGGGGATATGATCTCCATGTATAATACATAAGGGGGGGATATGATCTCCATGTATAATACATAAGGGAGGGATATGATCTCCATGTTTAATACATAAGGAGGGATATGATCTCCATGTATAATACATAAGGGGGGATATGATCTCCATGTATAATACATAAGGGGGGATATGATCTCCATGTATAATGCATAAGGGGGGAGTATGATCTCCATGTATAATACATAAGGGGGGATATGATCTCCATGTATAATACAAAAGGGGGGATATGATCTCCATGTATAATACATAAGGGGGGATATGATCTACATGTATAATACATAAGGGGGGATATGATCACCATGTATAATACATAAGGGGGGATATGATCTCCATGTATAATACATAAGGGGGATATGATCTCCATGTATAATACATAAGGAGGGGTATGATCTCCATGTATAATACATAAGGGGGGATATGATCTCCATGTATAATACATAAGGGGGGATATGATCTCCATTTATAATACATAAGGGGGGATATGATCTCCATGTATAATACATAAGGGCGGATATGATCTCCATGTATAATACATAAGGGGGGATATGATCTCCATGTATAATATATAAGGGGGGATATGATCTCCATGTATAATACATAAGGGGGATATGATCTCCATGTATAATACATAAAGGGGATGTGATCTGTTCTGTGTCTCTAATCTAAGCATTGATAATGGGATCTCTGTAACTTACAGTTGTGATGAGGTAGCGATAACTTCAACCTCTGTTGGATACCACAGTCAGTGACTCAAAGAGAATGACATCTTGTAGATCTTGTGAAGTTTAATCCATAAACTTAGAGAATTTTACAATGAAATTCCATAGGTCAAAAGAACGTACGGTGTCTTGCTCCATGCCATGAGGCTAGCTTCAATGCATCTCTGGGAAAAGGGGGAGGTCTACCTATCAAGAGCGGACTGACCATTTGGAAACTCGGGGCACTGCCCGAGGGCCCGGGGTCAGTAGGGGGCCCCATGAGATGCCCCTGGTACCTTTTTCATAGGCTTTTTTGAGTTTGGGCACGGACACAGGGGCCCCATGATCCCCTATTGCCCGGGGGCCCCATGAGTTGTCAGTCCGCCCCTGCTACCTATGCAACATTAACTAACCAAAGGAAAGGGAGGAGCAGAGACAAAATATAGAAAACATTTAAAGGCATATGACAGTCATGTGAAACATGACATTTCCCATCGAAATCTATGATTTCTATTACAATAAACTTTAGTTCAAGTCCAATATAAATAATGAAATTTCTTTCCAGGAACATCTGCAAAACAAGACGGAAGGGAAGAACAAGGGAAAACTGTGACGGGAGTGACTTTTGGGGGTGGGGGGACCTCTGTATCATCTCCCCAAATCATTATGTTTAACCCACCCTGTGCCTGTTTAAGGGTACAGGGGGTGTATGTGAATGTCCCAGTATTGTGTATAGTGTGTGCTCCTTTGTCTAGGCCACATGGCTGTCCATTGTCTGTTTGCCATGTGCTACCCCCCATTGTGCTGTGTCTTCCTGTCCAGCCAACTATTATGGGATGTACTGTTTGTGTATTGGTGTGGGGGTTGGTCAATGTCCTTTGCCGCATGGTTGCATCCCATTGTTCTGTGTCTTGGGTTGGTTGGGGTGGTTCCCTGTAGCCCTTCCCACTGATAGGGCGGGTTGATGATGTATTCCCTGTTCCTGGTTGTGTTTCCCCGCCCTCTGTATATATTCTGTGTTTTGTGTTAAAATAAAGAGTTGGCTTTCTGTTTTAAGAGCTGGGTGCTGTCTATTTTCCTGAGGGATTTCAAGGGTGGGGTCCGTGGATGGTGTTCGGACAGGGGAAGCTGTGGTATAACGGAAAAACTCAGTGCGGTCTGGGTTGCGGTTCCATTACAATGGTGGCAAGCGGTGGGATTGTGCTTCCAAGCTGTAAACACATCCAAACCACCACCAGGATTCAAGAGCAGGAAAAGACGTCAGTCACCCCAGTTGAGCTATGGACCTGGCATCAGAGTTCCCAGGGCTGCTGAAGATCATCCTTGCAACATACCCCAGGACTGTGTCTATGGATCAGTACCTGGAGCTCAGGCAGCGGATTTTGGGAGGTGCTTTGGAGAGGAGCGGTCCAGGCTGCTGGTATGGACAAAGGCAAGTGCTACCCAACCCCAGGGGAACGGGCCAGGGACCATCAGAAGTCACGGATGCCAGTCCTGGGAGAGCAACCCCAGGAGCAATGGGTGGCTGAGTTGGACAGGCTGGTCCAGCAGGAGATAGAACTGGACAATAGATATCAGGCTCTGCGGTGGTACGCAGAGCAGGAATATTTAGGGGTGTCCACAGAGTGCTCTCCTGAGGGACTTGACTTTGGTGGGCCTGGATTGCTGTGGGAGAGCCTTACAGACCTTTTTGTGTTTGGCGATAGAGGAGAACCTACTCTGAAGGAGTTACGAGAAGGCAGAGAGGCTATGTTTGGTCTCACAGGGGTCTCAGAACTTGAACCAGATCTGGAATACCTGCTGAAGAAAGAAATGGATCTAGAAAGGGCATACAGGAAGCTGCTAGGACATGTTCGGCAGCATGCCCAAGAATCAGCAGTGGAAATTCCAGAGACTGGGGATCTGATAGACCTCTCGGCTGAGGAGGAACCAGCAGTAGACCTGGCAACAGGGCCAAACAGTACTGAACTCTGCCCAGCACTGGTAATGTCTCCTGAGTTCCACGAACAGGAGATGGTGAGCCCCGATCCCCAAACACCAGTTCCAGAGGCTGGGGATTTGATTAACTTTTTTACTGATGAGGAACCAGCCGGGGAGCCGCCAGCTGAAGCGCTGAAAACCGGACAGAGGGTCCAGGACCTCTGCCCCATGCCTGTGGTAGTTTCAGAGGCCCAACGTGAGAAGGGAGAGGAGGTTGTTGTCCTCCCTCCCCCACAGTCAGCCAGAGTGGAGGAAACTGTTTTCCCTCCCAAGCCAGGATCTGTGCACCAGAGGGACAGTGACAGTGGAATTCCATCCCAGCAGCAGATCCACAGTCTGGGAGTGGAGGAAGTCGGCCTCCCTTCCCTACAGTTAGCCGGAGCAGATGTGGGGTCCCCAGGAGAAGAGCTGGCACCAGGGCAAGGCATTGTTGATCTCTGCATACAACAACCAGCACCGCAGGAGCTACAGCAAGAGGATGCAAGCGGCACCTCACAACAGCAGCTTGAGCTGATGTCCATGGATGAGACTACAGCCACCACCTGGATACCCCAGGGATGCTGGGCAGTTGGCCCAGATCCCCCACAGAATGATGGAGTCAGCCCAGCCACCCTGTCTTCTCTCCAGCGGCTGAGAGGACTTCCGGGAGAAGGACCAGTCCGTACTTCTCCCCAGCGGCGAGTATGTTCTACGGGAGAGGCAGAGGTTGGCTGGATGAGTAACGCTTGGTGTGGGACAATTTGCATGGGGTACTGTGTGGGTGTTGGCATTGGGGGACTGGAGGTGCAGACTAACTTCAGAGTACATCCGTCTGGGATCTACTCCTGTGTTAGTCTCCTGCCGAAAGGGGAGATATGTGACGGGAGTGACTTTTGGGGGTGGGGGGACCTCTGTATCATCTCCCCAAATCATTATGTTTAACCCACCCTGTGCCTGTTTAAGGGTACAGGGTGTACATGTGAATGTCCCAGTATTGTGCATTTGTGTGTTGTCCTTTGTCTAGACCACATGGCTGTCCATTGTCTGTTTGCCATGTGCTCCCCCCCATGGTGCTGTGTCTTCCTGTCCAGCCAACTATTATGGGATGTACTGTTTGCGTATTGGTGTGGGGGTTGGTCAATGTCCTTTGCCGCATGGCTGCATCCCATTGTTCTGTGTCTTGGGTTGGTTGGGGTGGTTCCCTGTAGCCCTTCCCACTGATAGGGCAGGTTGATGATGTATTTCCTGTTCCTGGTTGTGTTTCCCCGCCCTCTGTATATATTCTGTGTTTTGTGTTAAAATAAAGAGTTGGCTTTCTGTTTTAAGAGCTGGGTGCTGTCTATTTTCCTGAGGGATTTCAAGGGTGGAGTCCGTGGATGGTGTTCAGACAGGGGAAGTTGTGCTATAACGGAAAAACTCAGTGCGGTCTGGGTTCCGGTTCCGTTACAAAAACAATGCAAACATTTAGCAGAGTACTTGCAGATGTTGGTCTTGAAAGTCCAGGCTGAGACATGGAAATCCATATTCTGTTGTGGACCTTTTGAATTATGTCTCAAAAACATGACTTTATCAAGACATAACATTATATGACAAGCAGATCAGTATAGCCGGATGCTAAGAGTTAATTTTGTCTTGGTTGAACCCTCCAAGGATCCTAGTTAAGAAATGGATAGAATGGGGGAAGTGAGACTTTTCCAAGACAATAAGACTGTTTGGACTGTCAACAAGTACTATTTGTATATTGAGGTTGAGAAGAATGCATACACAAAAAGTCAAACAGATGGCCAGATAGGACTTCGACTTTCAAACATTTTAACAATAATGAGACGGGAACTCAACTGGTTGGAAGTTTACCCAAACCTTGTAGAGTGTGATAAACCAACAGACCTCTGAAACTATCACAATATACTATTGTCCACCAAGGGTGAAAGCATTAACAGTTGTTTACCATGATTCTAATACAAGAGCCAGGCAAACAGAGAGTTTTTCCCTACACATAGAAAATGTTGGTTCTAAAACAAAGAAGTGAAATTCAGGACATTTAAATCTAAAAATTGACTGTATATAATTACAAAGATATACTACAAAAACATATTATAAATAAGATGTTATAGATTTTACACACCACTAAATATTCAGCAATGGGAACTATATATCACTAACTTGAGTATTGAGATGATGGGAAGTAAGATGTATTATAAACTAGCATTAGTTACATGTCTTATCAGGAAACAAACAGGATGGTATTTCAAGACGGAATAACTGAGTATACACCTATATTCCATGGTCCCTATTTAGAATATTATAGGTATGATCACTTATATCTGGAAAAAGACGTATATTTGATCCCTGAAATTACCTTAAGATTCCACCCAAGGTATGAGTCATCTCAAATACTCAAATTGTTCTATGATACATGACCGCCACCTGGCGGGCAGGTGAGAAATAGCTTATGTACACACATTTCTCAACTAGCCAATCAGGAAGCCTGGTGGGAAGGTATCTTAGAACAATGGATTAGTGGATATAAAAGCCCTTGTACCTTTAAGAAAAAGGAAAACCTCATCAAAAAAAAACCTCATCAAGAAAACCTCATCAAGAAAAGACCTCAGCAAAAGAAAACCTGACTGAAGAAAGACCTGTTTCTGAATAACTACTCTTCCATACTTTCAAACTTCCTAAAACTTTACTAAATTTCTAAACCTCTATCCTTATAACTTCCTACATTCTCCCATACTGAATAGCTATCACTTGCCCTATAATATCATTTCTAAAGGCGTTCCACTGCCAGCTAAATCCACGGGAGAGTTGCCTAGTCTGAATGCCGGGTGCGGTGAGATTGTTTATTTGAGTTTGTATTACCTATTTTCTCTGTTGTGTGGAATCATAAAATTACCTTAGTGTATCACAACAATATTGGGTAGTTAGATATATGTAGAGAGATCCTGTTTTACTGTTAAAAATTGTTTGTTGCCATATTATAATTTTTTTCATATTTCACAACTTATTGAATATTAATAATCAGAGTATAATATATCAAGGGCTAGCTTCTTGCAATCCTATGGCCACGGCTTGTGAGAATATAACCTTTGAGATACTCGAAATTATTAATTATTAATAAATTTAATAAATAATCAGATCATTTAAAAAAATTGTGATATTGATGTAATTAGTTAGAAACCTTATTATTGTGTCTTACATTGGTAGGATATATTTTTGATTGTGTGTACCAATATTCATTTATCACCAGTCTTTTGCGTTTTGTGTTAATATATATATAATTTTTGTACATAAATAAATTTTTATATTTATCTATTATAAGGCAAATTTTGTGTGTATGGTACGAAATCATATTGGCTAAAAGAATTCAAGGTATAATAATAAGTGGTGATCAAATTATCAAGGTGTCCAAATTATTGGTTTACTAAATATTTGCCGTATTTTAACGGCTGGAGGCACTGTAATATTTCATCTAAGGGAAAGGGACACGCCCTTTATAAATAAAATATATCCTTACATAAACCACCACAGGATAAATTTGGAGGCACTGCTGAGATAGATAGAAATCGTACCATAACACAAAACGCACTGGTGATTGTATATTTGTACACTTGGTCAAACATATATTTTCTATCAAAATGGCATCCAGTAATCACGGATCCACCTCTTCCAAGCATAACGAGGAAAATATGGCGGCTCAAGGCATTGAGCAGGAAGCTCTGAAGCCAGCTCGGAAAGCTGCCGGTGCTTGGCAGAAGTATGTTGAATGTGAAGTAATAGATTATCTCCGCAAGAGATTAAGTTTGGGGGATAGCAATAATGAGTTCGTGGATGAAGAAAAAAGACAGGCTATGAGCACCTTTGAGGACCTGTTCAACCAAAAGGGCCAGGTTGTTGGGTTTTTAATAGCGTTTGCTGGAGCAGAAAGTGATAAAAGCCGTGACAGACTTCTCCTAGAAGCTTGGCCCATGTTATGGTTCATGACCGCTGGAGCTGCCCAGCGAACCATGACTTTAAGGGAAGAGTTGTCAGAGGCCCGCCTCTTGTTAGAAAGCAAAAATCAGGACATTGAGTCTTTGAAAGGGAAGCTTGGTCATGCCGGTATTCGTTTAGACGAATCCCAGAAATATTATGATAGATTGGTCGGAGACTTTCGAAGTGCTCAGGACCTGTATGAAAGAAACTTTCAGGAATTAAAACAACTTCAAGAGAAGTATCAGGACTTAAAAGATGAGGTGGAGTACTTCAGATCAGAGAGGTTATCCCCTGTCAAAATTAAAGTTCACCCAGGGGATAAGCATGACCAATCAGAACTTACATTGATAAAATCTGAGCAGAAAACTCTGGAGGAGCAGATTATGAGGTTGACGGCCCAAATAAATTCTGGGGTCCAAAACCGGACCAACCCAGTCAAGCCGGAGGCTGATGAGCGGAGATACCCGCATCACAGCGAAGTATCTGATAGTGAGGCAGGGTCAGAATATAGGTCACCTCCTAAGCTTTTAAGATGCACTCCAGAGCGCTCAGAAGAAAAGTATGAGGTTTCATATAGACAGGAAGGGAAATCCCAGGGGTCATTCAGGAGATATGACACCCCAAAGGTCATTAAGTTCCTGAAGGACACTGTTCCTATGTTTTCTAAGAAAGGGTCCCTTGAGATCACCGAACACATGAAAGCATATGAACAGACGTTAGAGATTCTGGGCATTAGAGATGACCACACCAAAATAGAATTGCTGCCATGGGTGTTTGAAGAGAAATACCGGCAATTCTTTGAGACCTTGAGGGCCTATTCCAATCAGTCCTGAAAAGAGGTTAAACATAAGTGCCACATGGAATTTGGGCCTTATAAAACTGTAACCTCTGCCAAGGCTGCGGCCTACAATTTAAAGTGTGGTCCTCACCAAAGCCCTGCAGAATTTCTGGCTGTCCTCAGAAATGCCTATTTCCTGGCTGAAAAGGATCCCAATCCTAACCAGCCAGAATTCAAGACACTATTCTATGAAGCATTACCTGCTTACATAAAATTGGGACTTGCAAAGGATTACAGAAAGGGATGCTCTCTTGATTGGTTGGTGAGAGAGAGTGACTATTTATTCTCGATCCAACAGTCCAGTGAGGGCGGGATAAAAAGAGAACCCAAAAATAGCCCCAGGATAGTAGCAGCCACTACCGTTTCCCCTCCAAATCCAAATTTGCAGGCAGAGAAGAAATCATTTGCGGAAGTAGTCCGTGGGGGTAAAACCAATGGTTCCCCTAGATTTGTACCTCAAACCCAGCAAGTGAAGGAGGTCCATAACTTTGCACCCCAAAACCAGTGGGTGAGAAAGGATAGACAAAAGCCAGGAAACTACGGTAGTGGAAGTGAGAAGAATAAAAAGTATGGTAAGGGTCAGTACAGTGATGAGAATCAAAGGAGTCAATGGTATCCTCGGAGGTTCTATTATCCTCGCCAAAACCAACATGGGAATTTTTATGGGAACCCCAATTTCAACAGGAACCATAATTACAATAAGAATCCCAATTTTAATAAGAACTCCGACTTCCAAAGATTTCCTCCACGCCAAGAACACCCTCAAGCTCAAAGGGGGGATACAGTACCCCAGGCTCCCTTTAATGACAGGGAGACCCCAAAACCTCAGAGAGAACAATGGCGTCGGGACCAGAGCAGTAGTTCTGACTCTGAGTCTCATTACCAGTCCCGGCCAAAATATAAGCGTAAGTATAGGAAGAGGGAGAATCAACAGAATGACTCCTCTGAGCGTATTGGACAAATCGAGGCACAGGTCAGCAAAATGGTTGAACAAATGGACAGGCTTGTCACTCAATTTTCATCCAATCCTTTTTTAGGAGCAGCCCCTGTGACCAACCAAGGGTCACAGAATTAACAGGCAACCAAGCCTTAAACCAACAGGGGAGGACACTGAGTCAAATGACCGGAGATGTGTGCCCCGTCCCTGACACGCCTACTAATGGAGAAGCTAGTTCTCAGGCAAAGGGGGACCATTTGTTGGTTATTAACGATTCTCCTGTTTTTCAGTGTCCATCTATTGCCCCTAATATAGTCGCGGCATCGGAAGTCGTCGGGATTGACAAGCCAGACGGAGCGCCAACTTCTAGTTGTGCTTCTGTCTTGAGACAGTCCAAGAATCCCACCAGGGAGGATAAGGGTGATGTGTCCACCACATGCGGTGAGATAAGAGCTAGTCATAGGTTATTGAAGGGCCCACAGATCTTCAACCACACTAATTTCATGTGTGAGCTGACTGAATCTGATGGGAGATATTATGCCACAGTACAGGTGCAGGATGCCAGTGATCTTTCGATTGTCGGCTTAATAGACACTGGATCCCAAGCAACCATCATGTCACAGGAACATTTTGACAAAGTGGCGAATGTCATGCCCACCAAGCCGAGACTTAAAAGCTTTGACAGCTCATTAATTGGTGTAGGTGGAGACCCTTTACAAGTCATGGGTACCGCCTGGCTTAAACTGAAACTGGGTAATAAGGAACTGAGACACCCCATCATCATTGCTAGCATATCCCAGCACCACATGATAATTGGGATGGACTTCCTAAAAAGGCTGAACACGATAGTTGACTGTGTGAACCAAGTACTGTGGTCACAGGTTAATACCCCGATTAAATATGGGAAACTTAAAACTCCCCATTCCCGACAACACTGCCACCTGGTGGAAGAAAGGCCTGGATCATTAGAAATCCATTTCAGGAACAGCCAACTTCCTGATGTAACGGTTATCAAACCTGATGACTATAACCCTATCAGAAGGGATGAGGAACACATTTTTAGAATTCCCCAAGATAAAATAAAAGATATTTCCCTCCAAGATGACATCCTTACGATATCTTTTCATCAGGAGGATAAACCAAGAAAAGGGGGAGATCACACCCAATTCTTGACAGGTATTGAAAGGGTTAACAGCGACTTGTTTATCCCCATCCGGATAAATGGTCTTAATAGGTCAAAATATGCCAAACTAGATTTGAGACAGGAACACAGCTTTGTAAGCCATGGGCTGATAAAACACCTGACCGAAATGGAAATGATCCGTTTCTCCACACCTCAGCGTCATTGGATTTCAGACTCCATTGATGACTCTGATGATCACAATTCAATGGCTAGGTGTCTCTTAAACGTCACTGTAGGAAACAAAACAGCCACCCATGTGTTCCTAGTCTTGGATAATCCCCAAACTAAAATTTATTTTGGCAACGATGTATTACATCGATTTGCAATGCAAGTCGACCTAATTAATGACTGTTTATGGAGTCGACTAAAGGGGGACCCCGAAAAATACCAAAATCTGGACTTAGCTTTAAAATCCCAGCAACAGATGCCTTATGCTGTTGAAGTCCAGGTAGCCCAAAAGATTACAATTCCTAAGGGCATAAATAATTTCATAATCCCCATCCAAGTTAAAAAGGGACATAGACTGAAGGGGTCAGATGCATTAGTATGCCTCTCCCATAAAATGCAGGGGGAGGGACTGAACATTACACACACGCCCCTAGTCAACACACATCAATCCCCGATGTACATTTACATACATAATCTGTCTAATCAGGACATCGTCTTACCCAAAGAGACCCTTATTGGTCTAGCGCAGGGGTCTGCAACCTTTAAGACATAAAGAGCCACTTGGACCCATTTCCGAGAGGGAAAAAAAGACTGGGAGCCGCAAAACCATTGCAACATTTAAAACAAATCCGACACTGCATATATTGCAAAAAACGCTCTGGTCATGAAGGGGGTTTAAGGGCCCAGTAAGCAAAGGGTTAATCAGGGCCACAGTGTATAGTCATAATCACAATCATAGCCTTAGGTCAGTGGTGGGCAACCTTTTTTTTCGACTGAGCCAAATCTCGCCAAAACCACGATTGAAATTTATTTTGAGAGAAACATTTTTAAAACTGAAAATACATCCCCCATATAGTAATTCATCCCCCATAGTAATTCATCCCCCATATAGTAATTCATCCCCCATATAGTAATTCATCCCCCATAGTAATTCATCCCCCATAGTAATTCATCCCCCATATAGTAATTCATCCCCCATAGTAATTCATCCCCCCTATAGTAATTCATCCCCCCTATAGTAATTCATCCCCCATATAGTAATTCATCCCCCATATAGTAATTCATCTCCCGTAGTAATTCATCCCCCATAGTAATTCATCCCCCCTATAGTAATTCATCCCCCATATAGTAATTCATCCCCCCTATAGTAATTCATCCACCCTATAGTAATTCATCCCCCCTATAGTAATTCATCCCCCATATAGTAATTCATCCCCCATAGTACTTCATCCCCCATAGTAATTCATCCCCCATAGTAATTCATCCCATATAGTAATTCATCCCTCATATAGTAATTCATCCCTCATATAGTAATTCATCTCCCCTGTAGTAATTCATCCCCCCTGTAGTAATTCATCCCCCGTAGTAATTCATCCCCCCTATAGTAATTCATCCCCCCTATAGTAATTCATCCCCCCTATAGTAATTCATCCCCCATAGTAATTCATTCCCCATATTGTGTGAATTCACTTACCTTTGCTCTGCGCGTTCCTCTCGCTGGGTTCCCGCGCCGTTCTGGTCTTCAGGGCGGACTGTGAGAGGAGAGGAGTTCGTCACGCTGCCCCGCCTACATCCGGGCTGCCCCGCCTACATCCTGACAGCCAATGTTTGCCAGCGGGTGCCCGGCACACAGAAGATCTACATTAAAAGAGCCGCGGCTTGCCGACCCTATTGCCTGTCACCTGGTGGGCAGTGTGCTCCGGAGCCGCAGGAAAGGTGAAAAAGAGCCGCATGCGGCTCCGGAGCCGCGGGTTGCCGACACCCGGTCTAGCGGTAGAGACTGAATATTACACCTTTGGGGTCACTAACCAGGTGATTGGACTCATCCCCGATGAATATTTGTCAGAGGAACAATTAATTGAACAAACATTCCATTCATTACCAGAGGGTATTTTCACCATAGAGTCCATTTATCCATTCGATTCTAAAGATGGCACCTGTCGAATCGAAGAGACATCAATTGTCTTTGATCACCCAATCAAAGAACAAGAGTACCCCAAAGAACCTGGATGGCAGGAGAACACACACACACATCACATACCCAATGACCTCACCACGAAACTTGAAGAGGCATATGAGATAGGTCAGCCGGAAAGCTTCCCTGGATTCAAGGAGTTAGTGGAAGAGATGGTGGCCCTCGCCGACGCGTGTGCCAGTGATCTCGACCGACAATTGCTCCGAGAGCTTCTCCTTGAATTCCAAGAGATCTTTGCCAAGGATTCTTACGATTGTGGGACTACTGACCTACACATCGCTAGGATCCAAACAGATCCAGATGCCCCACCAGTATTCGTAAGACAGTATAGGTTACCATTAGCTTCCTATGAATCTCTAGCTGAGATTATCAGGAAGTTACATGAAAGGGGTATAATTAGGCCCATCCACAGCTCCTACAACCACCCGATCCTGGGTATTTTAAAACCCAATGGACAATGGCGTTTGTGCGCTGACCTCCGTCAGCTGAACAAACGTGTGTACATGTCAGGATGGCCTGTCCCATACATAGACCAGTGTCTAGCCCAGCTCCAAGGATCCCAGGTTTTTACAGCCTTGGATTGTGCACAGGGGTATTGGACCATTAAGGTGAGTGAGGAAGACCAATACAAACTGGCCTTCAGTTTTGGGAATCGACAATATTGTTGGGTGCGAATGCCTTTCGGATTCATAAATTCCGGACATGAATTTGCTGTGTTCATGCACAAGGCCATGCCAGACGCCTTCGAAAGGGGGACGTTGGCATATGTGGACGATATCCTGATCAAAAGTACTGATATGGCCAAACACATTACAGAACTTCGGCATGTCCTGGGCCAATTAAAAGCAGCAGGAGTTAAACTGTCCTTACAAAAAGCCCAGTGGTGTCGCACGAAGGTAAACTTCCTAGGCCATGAAGTTACTGCTGAAGGTTTGAACCCACAAAAGAAGAAGGTTGAGGCGGTTCTGAACTGTAAAGTCCCTACTAACCTTAAAGAATTGAGATCATTCCTAGGTATGGTAAACTACTCGCGTAAGTTTATTGATAATTACGCCGAGATAAGCAAGCCACTGCTTCACCTACTGAAGAAGGATGTCGAATGGTCGTGGGGTAAGAAACAGGAGGACGCCATGAAGGAATTAAAGGAACGTCTCACACAAGCGCCGTGTCTCGGATATCCCGAAGGGGGTAAAAATTTCTATCTAGAGACAGGGTTTACGCAGGTAAGTATGAGTTCCGTTCTTTACCAGAAACGTGATGATGTCAGTAAGGTGATTGCCTATGCCAGTAAAACTTTGTCCCCGGTTGAAGTAAAGTTCAGTGACTGTGAAAAAGCTCTATTGTCCACCGTGTGGGCATTACAGAATTTCCGCAGTTACATTCAGGGAGAGAGAATCATTGTTGAAACGGCACACCAGCCTTTACAGTATTTAAAGAGTGAACGTATCAAGGGAGGAAATGTGTCTAATAGCTGCATCACTGCTTGGACTTTGTCTTTGCAAGGGTGGCCGCTTGAAATTCGGTACAAACAGAACAAGGAAAGTCCAGTAGCCCAGGGCCTAGCCGAGCTCCATGATTGTTCCGCAACTACGCCTGCTATGGAGGCCCCGGACACTGACTTTCTGGAAGAACAACTGTTCTCTCCCTACAAGGTTTACGATGAAGAATACTGTAAACAGCTGCCGTGTGTATATGTGGATGGTTGTGCTTTTCATCACAAGGATGGGGAACAGCTCCAACTAGTGGCAGGTATTGGAATCGTTTGGACCCAAGGTGTTACCCCAATTTCTGTGGGATACAAACTTGGACCAAAAAGCAGTCAGGTTGCTGAACTTACTGCAATCCTTAGAGCAGTTGAGATGGCTATAGAGTTCAACATCAGAGAGTGTGCCATCATAACCGATTCCAATTATGTCAGGAATAGTTTTGTGGAGTATTTCCCTAGGTGGAAGCGAAACAACATGAACAAGAGTAATCACAAACCCGTGAAACATGGTAAGCTCTTTTGTCACATCGATGAACTGGTAAGGTCCAATGATCTCACCCTGCACTTCAAGAAGACCAAAGGCCACTCCAAGGTTCTAGGTGCCGAGAAAGAAGGGAACGATCTGGCCGATTCTCTAGCCAAGGAAGGGGCAATCACCGGTGAACTGTTAGACATTGATCAATTTTTAGGTACCGTACAGGTTGAAGCTGTCACCAGGCAACAGGCCAGAACAGCTGGTGATCCGAATGCATTACAGTGGAGTCACGATTCTCCTAGTGAGGATTTAATTACTGCCCAAAAAGAAGACCCAATAATTGGCTTGTTTTATAGTCATATAGAAGATCCCAACCAAAATCCCATAAATAAGGAAGTATGTAGTGGGAAGGAGGATTTACGTATCTTAATGAAATCCAAATCCCAATTCTCTTTATACCAGGGATTGTTGATACGAACCTCAAAGGGTGGCGTACAACAATGGATCGTCCCACTTAAATTTAGAGGTTTGATGCTACAGCATGCCCATGATGCTCCCACTTCCGGTCATCGTGGAGAGAAGATCACGTATGAGATCCTGCGGGATTATGCCTACTGGCCTCATATGTTACGTGATATGAAGGAGTACTGCCAAGGTTGCCTAATATGTCCCCAATTTCAACCTACCAAGCCAACTCACAGAGCACCTCTCCAGAAGAGGGGGATATGTATGCCTTGGTCAGACCTTCAGATGGATTTTATTGGGCCCGTAACAAAATCTTCACGAGGAAATCGGTATATGTTAACAGTTACATGTTTATTCACCAAGTATGTCGAATGTATACCAGCACCAAATAATAGCTCCGAGACATGTGCTGCATTGCTAATAAATCATGTATTTTCACGTTTTGGTCTACCACAGAGGATAGAGTCTGATAGAGGATCGCACTTCACTAGCGAAGTGATGGCCAAATTGTGGAAAATTTTGGGGGTTAAAAGGAAATTGCATATCGCCTATCGGCCAGCCTCTAGTGGTGGTGTAGAACGATACAATCAGACCATCGTTAACGTCCTTAAGAAATTTGTTAAGGAAACAGGCAAAGATTGGGATGTCAAACTCCCGCTGGTCCTGATGGCGTTGAGGGCTACTCCGAATACAGTTACAAATATGTCATCTTTTGAACTGATGACAGGTAGACGGATGGTACTGCCCCAGCACTTATTGTATCGCACTACAGATCAAAATTTGATCAATGCCACCACCACACACCAGTACATAGAGGATTTAAGTAAACATCTGCAATATGCTTTTGCCTTTGCCCAGCGAAATTTGGAAAGAGCTGCAACTAGTGCTAAGACATACTATGATCTCAAAACCTCCAAGAAGGAATATGAGATTGGTGACAAGGTCTATCTATACAACTTTGCAAGAGACCAGATCAAGGAACGGAAATTCCTTCCATCTTGGAAAGGTCCGTTCTCTATCATTGATAAAATCTCTCCGGTCGCATATAAATTGCAGGTTACCCGGTATGGTGAAATCAGTGATAGATGGGTGCACATCAACCAATTACGTGCTTGCCATCCAAAGTCTCAATTGCAGTTGTTGGAAGACTAACCCACCAGTTCCTATCTGGAGATATTGAGATCATTATTAAATTTCCTTTGAACATATTACTCATCTTTTGCCTTACAGGATCCAGTAATATAATTTTATGTATCTCCAATACTTAAACTGTTCATTTTAATAATTTAGAAAGGAAGGCCCAGACAATGACCAGACCGGCGATCGGAGGTGTCGATGACCGGACCCTAGAAGGAAGCTATGACGTCCTGTGGGAAAGACTAGATGACAAAAGTCGATCCGGAAATGACAACCTGACGTTCCAGGCCACCAAGGGCCAGTTCAGAAGAAGAAACCCGCCGATGAGACCATCCCAAGGACCCGTCGTGCGGAAGATCCTATGGACCCTGATGTGGATGTGGACGACCAGCCAGGCCAGCCTCATCGCAAGACCGGGACCATCATCGGGAATACTCATCCAGGAAGCACCAGGATTCATCTTAACTGATAAACACATCATTACCCAGAAGGTCTGCGTTAGCGTCGATCCAAAGACTTCTACGGAGAAACGCTACAAACCACAAAACATCCAATCCCCAGAAATTAAGGAGTGGTACCATATGCACATCAGTACAGCACAGGCTCGAGATGAGGAAATCCTAATCCAAGCTCGCAAGCCCTTTGTCCCGGTAACCACAGCTCAGGAGAAAAGACCAAAGAGATTCATCGGAGCGTTAATTGCCGGACTCATATTCACAGTCTTAGGAACCGTGGTCTCCACTACCATGTCGGCCGCTAATTCTGTCTCAGTAAAGACTCTCGCCACCGAAATTGAACATTTACAGATGAGCATCAAAGCAATTCACCACGAACTGGAACTGCAGAAAGCAGGGTTGATAGACTTGCTTGCTGTCATCAACGATACCGTAGTAACTGTCAATATGCATTCAGAATTGATTGCCCGTTCCATAGATTTGCATCAGACTCACGAACTGTTCAAGAGAGAGCTACTGTTCATTCAGGAACCCATATTTTTCCACACCTTGGCCTTCCTGAATGAGATACAAAGCGGCATGAATGACCTTTCTCATGGATACATTCCACTATATTTTGTGTCCACTGAGATGGTCAAGAACTTACTCCAGCGGGTCAATGGGGATGGAGTGGAAGACTTCCAAGTCAACCTAGCCTTCGAGATGGGAAGTGCAATGCCCCTCTACATCAATCCAGATGATCTCGAAGTATGTTTCCTGTTGGCCATACCCTATGTCTCCTCTAAAAACGTGTTTCAAATAAAAACAATTCACAATGTGGGAACATGGAAAGGGGACATTCACATCAAGATAAAGACTCCTGATCTGATCGCCTACCAGCCATGGGTGCCAGATCTGTACGCCATCCCTATACTGGATGAATGCACCCGATTCAAAGACATTAATTACCAATGTAACGGAAATCCATTTGTATACGATGCTACCCATGCATTATGCGGACTAGAGTATAATAAACACGGTTCTGAGAGATGTGAGGTCCAAATGAGAAAAGCTACTGACCCATCAGAAGTACAAGCAATACTCGTGAAAGATGAATGGTTTGTTAGCACGGCATTACAAAATATGAGCATATTCTACGAAAAACAAATAATGAGCCGAGTGATAGCGTTACCCGCTTCAGTGTCCATCATTAAAGTACCATCCAATTCGAGAATAACCATCGGGAAAACCACACTTTACCCAATTGGAAATGAGGTATGGGAAGGGGAGATTGAAAGTGTTGATGCCTTTCAACATCAAGAAATACCCATGAACCCAGACCTGAAATTCCTATTAGAACACAAGCCCAATCACACCATCCAGATGACGATCAAGAAAGACAACCTATCGGTTGAAAACTTTGATTTCTCCGAAGAAGACCATGTCCTGTTGGATAGTCGATCCCACCCTATTCCAACGGACATCATTGTTTTCAGTTTTATTGGACTGGCAATAATATGGTTAACCTTCCTCACCATACGAGTTATGAAAATCTCACAAAGACTTAACCAACAGATACCTACCGTGCTAAGACTTGTTACCGGAGAAGACGAACGATCACCCTAGCCAAAAGTCCCACTCATGTTTTGCGACACAGACACCCATCTACACGTGCCTGTACCCCAAAAAAAAGGGGGATTTGTTGTGGACCTTTTGAATTATGTCTCAAAAACATGACTTTATCAAGACATAACATTATATGACAAGCAGATCAGTATAGTCGGATGCTAAGAGTTAATTTTGTCTTGGTTGAACCCTCCAAGGATCCTAGTTAAGAAATGGATAGAATGGGGGAAGTGAGACTTTTCCAAGACAATAAGACTGTTTGGACTGTCAACAAGTACTATTTGTATATTGAGGTTGAGAAGAATGCATACACAAAAAGTCAAACAGATGGCCAGATAGGACTTCGACTTTCAAACATTTTAACAATAATGAGACGGGAACTCAACTGGTTGGAAGTTTACCCAAACCTTGTAGAGTGTGATAAACCAACAGACCTCTGAAACTATCACAATTAGAGATGAGCGAATCGAAGTATCCGAAGTGGAATTCGAGTCGAATATCGGAAAAATTTTGATTCGTGCCGAATCCGAAAAATAGCCTAATTCGGACGCGCGAATCGAAATTTTTCAGAAAATGGCGGCTGACATGTGCGGCGACGGAGCGGGGATGTCTGGGAAGGCGCGCAGACAAGGCGCGCTGACCCATAATGCATTCCTCAACTACATGTGATCGCATCAGCCAATCAGCAGCCAGCCAGCCAGCACTGTGTAATGGTCGAGCTATAAATAGCGGCCATTTTGGAATTCTTCATTTGCCTGCAGTTATTGAACAGAGGCAGACCGCTCTGTACTAGGGACAGGGACAGAGTTAGGGCCACAGAAACGATAATTGGGGACAGAGAAAAGTTACTTAGGGACAGAGAACCATTACTCAGGGACACAGACTTGTTAATGAGGGCCACAGAATCGTTATTTAGGGACAAAGAAACACTAGTTAGGGCCACAGAATTCATAATCAGGGACAGACAGAATTGTTACTCAGTGCCAGAGAATTGTTACTTAGGGCCACAGAAACGTTATTAGGGCCACAGAATTTTTACTCAGGGACAGACAGAATTGTTACTGAGTGCCAGAGAATTGTTACTCAGGGACAGACAGAATTGTTACTGAGTGCCAGAGAATTGTTACTTAGGGCCACAGAAACTTTAATTAGGGCCACAGAATTTTTACTCAGGGACAGACAGAATTGTTACTGAGTGCCAGAGAATTGTTACTCAGGGACAGACAGAATTGTTACTGAGTGCCAGAGAATTGTTACTTAGGGCCACAGAAACTTTACTTAGGGCCACAGAATTTTTACTCAGGGACAGACAGAATTGTTACTGAGTGCCAGAGAATTGTTACTCAGGGACAGACAGAATTGTTACTGAGTGCCAGAGAATTGTTACTCAGGGCCCCAGAAACTTTACTTAGGGCCACAGAATTTTTACTCAGGGACAGACAGAATTGTTACTGAGTGCCAGAGAATTGTTACTCAGGGACAGACAGAATTGTTACTGAGTGCCAGAGAATTGTTACTTAGGGCCACAGAAACTTTACTTAGGGCCACAGAATTGTTACTCGCACAGACACAGAATTGTTACTCGCACAGACACAGAATTGTTACTGAAGGCCACAGAACTGTTACTTAGGGCCACAGAATTGTTACTCGCACAGACACAGAATTGTTACTCGCACAGACACAGAACTGTTACTGAGGGCCACAGAACTGTTACTTAGGGCCACAGAATTGTTACTCGCACAGACACAGAATTGTTACTCAGGGCCACAGAACTGTTACTTAGGGACAAAGAAACGCTAGTTAGGGCCACAGAATTCATACTCAGGAACAGACAGAATTGTTACGGAGTGCCAGAGAATTGTTACTCTGGGCCACAGAAACTTTACTTAGGGCCACAGAATTTTTACTCAGGGACAGACAGAATTGTTACTGAGTGCCAGAGAATTGTTACTCAGGGACAGACAGAATTGTTACGGAGTGCCAGAGAATTGTTACTCAGGGCCACAGAAACTTTACTTAGGGCCACAGAATTTTTACTCAGGGACAGACAGAATTGTTACTGAGTGCCAGAGAATTGTTACTCAGGGACAGACAGAATTGTTACTGAGTGCCAGAGAATTGTTACTTAGGGCCACAGAAACTTTACTTAGGGCCACAGAATTGTTACTCGCACAGACACAGAATTGTTACTCGCACAGACACAGAACTGTTACTGAGGGCCACAGAACTGTTACTTAGGGCCACAGAATTGTTACTCGCACAGACACAGAATTGTTACTCAGGGCCACAGAACTGTTACTTAGGGACAAAGAAACGCTAGTTAGGGCCACAGAATTCATACTCAGGGACAGACAGAATTGTTACGGAGTGCCAGAGAATTGTTACTCAGGGCCACAGAAACTTTACTTAGGGCCACAGAATTTTTACTCAGGGACAGACAGAATTGTTACTGAGTGCCAGAGAATTGTTACTCAGGGACAGACAGAATTGTTACTGAGTGCCAGAGAATTGTTACTTAGGGCCACAGAAACTTTAATTAGGGCCACAGAATTTTTACTCAGGGACAGACAGAATTGTTACTGAGTGCCAGAGAATTGTTACTCAGGGACAGACAGAATTGTTACTGAGTGCCAGATAATTGTTACTCAGGGCCCCAGAAACTTTACTTAGGGCCACAGAATTTTTACTCAGGGACAGACAGAATTGTTACTGAGTGCCAGAGAATTGTTACTCAGGGACAGACAGAATTGTTACTGAGTGCCAGAGAATTGTTACTTAGGGCCACAGAAACTTTACTTAGGGCCACAGAATTGTTACTCGCACAGACACAGAATTGTTACTCGCACAGACACAGAATTGTTACTGAAGGCCACAGAACTGTTACTTAGGGCCACAGAATTGTTACTCGCACAGACACATAATTGTTACTCGCACAGACACAGAACTGTTACTGAGGGCCACAGAACTGTTACTTAGGGCCACAGAATTGTTACTCGCACAGACACAGAATTGTTACTCAGGGCCACAGAACTGTTACTTAGGGACAAAGAAACGCTAGTTAGGGCCACAGAATTCATACTCAGGGACAGACAGAATTGTTACGGAGTGCCAGAGAATTGTTACTCTGGGCCACAGAAACTTTACTTAGGGCCACAGAATTTTTACTCAGGGACAGACAGAATTGTTACTGAGTGCCAGAGAATTGTTACTCAGGGACAGACAGAATTGTTACGGAGTGCCAGAGAATTGTTACTCAGGGCCACAGAAACTTTACTTAGGGCCACAGAATTTTTACTCAGGGACAGACAGAATTGTTACTGAGTGCCAGAGAATTGTTACTCAGGGACAGACAGAATTGTTACTGAGTGCCAGAGAATTGTTACTTAGGGCCACAGAAACTTTACTTAGGGCCACAGAATTGTTACTCGCACAGACACAGAATTGTTACTCGCACAGACACAGAACTGTTACTGAGGGCCACAGAAACTTTACTTAGGGCCACAGAATTGTTACTCGCACAGACACAGAATTGTTACTCGCACAGACACAGAACTGTTACTGAGGGCCACAGAACTGTTACTTAGGGCCACAGAATTGTTACTCGCACAGACACAGAATTGTTACTCAGGGCCACAGAACTGTTACTTAGGGACAAAGAAACGCTAGTTAGGGCCACAGAATTCATACTCAGGGACAGACAGAATTGTTACGGAGTGCCAGAGAATTGTTACTCAGGGCCACAGAAACTTTACTTAGGGCCACAGAATTTTTACTCAGGGACAGACAGAATTGTTACTGAGTGCCAGAGAATTGTTACTCAGGGACAGACAGAATTGTTACTGAGTGCCAGAGAATTGTTACTTAGGGCCACAGAAACTTTAATTAGGGCCACAGAATTTTTACTCAGGGACAGACAGAATTGTTACGGAGTGCCAGAGAATTGTTACTCACGGCCACAGAAACTTTACTTAGGGCCACAGAATTTTTACTCAGGGACAGACAGAATTGTTACTGAGTGCCACAGAATTGTTACTCAGGGACAGACAGAATTGTTACTGAGTGCCAGAGAATTGTTACTTAGGGCCACAGAAACTTTAGTTAGGGCCACAGAATTGTTACTCAGGGACAGACACAGAATTGTTACTGAGGGCCACAGAACTGTTACTTAGGGCCACAGAATTGTTACTCGCACAGACACAGAATTGTTACTGAGGACCACAGAACTGTTACTTAGGGCCACAGAATTGTTACTCGCACAGACACAGAATTGTTACACAGGGACACAGAACTGTTACTGAGGGCCACAGAACCGTTACTTAGGGCCACAGAATTGTTACTCGCACAGACACAGAATTGTTACTCGCACAGACACAGAATTGTTACTCGCACAGACACAGAATTGTTACTGAGGGCCACAGAACTGTTACTTGGGGCCACAGAAACGTTAATCAGGGACACAGAATTGTTACTGAGGGCCACAGAACTGTTACTTAGGGCCACAGAATTGTTACTCGCACAGACACAGAATTGTTACTCAGGGACACAGAACTGTTACTGAGGGCCACAGAACCGTTACATAGGGCCACAGAATTGTTACTCGCACAGACAGAATTGTTACTCGCACAGACACAGAATTGTTACTCGCACAGACACAGAATTCTTACTCGCACAGACACAGAATTGTTACTCAGGGAAACAGAACTGTTACTGAGGGCCACAGAACTGTTACTTAGGGCCACAGAATTGTTTCTCGCACAGACACAGAATTGTTACTCGCACAGACACAGAATTGTTACTGAGGGCCACAGAACTGTTACTTGGGGCCACAGAAACGTTAATCAGGGACACAGAATTGTTACTGAGGGCCACAGAACTGTTACTTAGGGCCACAGAATTGTTACTCGCACAGACACAGAATTGTTACTCAGGGACACAGAATTGTTACTCAGGGACACATAATCGTTTAATTAAAGAGTATGTCAGACAACATGCAGAGGAGTGGCAGAGGAGGCAATGTTTTAGGAGCGAGCAGACGTGGCAGCAGAGGAAGGGGTCGAGGCAGCACTATTCGCAGCCAGAGGCCAGTGCTCTCGGTGTCATCCAGCGATCGTGTCTCCCCCGACAACCCTGCCGTCATCGATTGGTTGGCTCGGTCGTCTTCCTCTTCCCAGGTCACCTCTGACACCTACAGCCAACGGTCGGTGGGTACGTCAGACACAACCGTTAGTTGGCATGGCCCGGGACCAAGCCCACTGAAATCACGTGTCCTCGACCTGCCCCTGTCCTTTGCTGTTCCCTCACCAAGCGAAGTATCGCATGCTGTGGGCTCAGCCCCACTGTACAGTGAGGAAGAGCTAACAGAGGGCGGTCAGGAACGGGGGGAGACATCCGCCTTTTCAGCAGCTAGGCGAAGAAGTAGTGGCGAGGAGAGTGGCCCGGTAGCCGGTCTAGAGACAGGTCTGTCTCCTGACCCAGACGCAGCCGAGGGGGCTAGTAGTGAGGCGGAGACCCTACTTGATGATGAGGAGGTTGATCGCACTTGGCAGCCTCGTCGTCATCAGGCAATTTCTTCCGCATCATCAGGAGAAGAGGGTGGCAGCTTGGCAGTGAGCGAAACAGTCGGTGGGTTGCCCAGGAGACAGCAGCAGGGTCGCAGCAGTGTCAGTGGAAGCAGTGTCAGTGGAGCCAAACGGCCACGGAGTAGAGCACCAGCTCCACTGCAGCCTACCACCACGGCCAGTAGTGGTGCCGGTGTGCACGGAGGAAGCAGCAGTCAGCCAGTGAGGAGTATCGGGGGCAAAGTTTCCTACTCGGCGGTGTGGCAATTTTTCGTCAAGCCGCCCGAGGAAGTAAACGTAGCCGTATGTCGACTATGTGGCCAGAAAGTCAAGCGTGGCCAGGGGGCCCATGTTGGGACTACAGCGTTGCGGCAGCATATGCAGCGTCGCCATTTGGTGGCCTGGGAAAACCGTGATAAAGATACGGCGGTTCTGCCCGCCCCAGCCCCCGCTCCATCACTTGCTCCGTTACTTGCTCCGTCACCCGACGTCAATCGCCCTCCATCAGCCAGTCAAGGCTCCAACACCTCTGCTGAGGGGAGTTGTCGCTCGTTGGCATCTTCTGCTCGTTCAGATGCTCCTTCTCCTGCTACTCCTCTTCACGGATTCCGTCAGCAGTCTTTCTTGGAATCCGTTTCCAAGAGACAACAGTTTGCGAGCACGCACCCGACGGTGCAAAAGCTGAACGTCCTCCTGTCCAAGTTGCTGGTGCTGCAGTCCCTCCCTTTCCAAGTGGTGGACTCAGCACCTTTCAGAGAAATGATGGCTTGTGCCGCGCCGCGGTGGAGAGTGCCAAGCCGTCATTTCTTCGCCAGAAAGGCAGTGCCAGCCCTGCATTCACATGTAGAAGACATGGTGGGCCAGTCTTTGAGCATGTCGGTCTCTGCCAAAGTGCACGGCAGCGCCGACGTGTGGAGCTGTAACTATGGTCAGGGACAGTACATGTCATTTACGGCCCACTGGGTGAACGTGGTGCCGTCACAGCCGCACCAGCAACTTGGACAGGTCACGCCGCTTTTGCCTCCACGTTTGCACGTCCTTGGTCCGGCAAAGATGTCCGCCTCTACCACCTCTTCTTCCGCCGTGTCCTCAGCCGCCACCCCCGTGCCAAGTCCCATTACCCGACCGGCATATCACATGTGCAGGGCGCAACGGTGTCACGCTGTTCTGCACCTGGTATGCCTTGGCGAACGTAGTCACACAGGGGAGGAACTTCTGAGTGTAATGAACAGAGAAATCGACAGATGGCTGTCTCCGCGCAAACTGAAAATCGGAACCATGTTGACCGACAACGGAAAGAACATGGTGTCTGCTCTGCGTCAAGGAAGGTTGTGCCATGCGCCATGCATGGCTCACGTGTTCAATCTGGTTGTCAAGCGGTTCCTAAAATCCACCATCCCACTGCAAGACATCCTTAAAATGTCACGTAAACTTTGCATGCATTTCAGCCATTCCTACACCGCAAAGCACACCCTCCTTGAGCTGCAGCGGCAGAACGGAATTCCACAGCATCGCCTGATCTGCGACGTTGCAACAAGGTGGAATTCAACCCTACACATGTTAGACCGCCTTTACGAACAGCGAAAGGCCATCACCGATTTCCTGATGTTACAAGCAGATAAAGGTACTCCCCTGTGTAACTTCGATGTCAGCCATTGGCAGCTCATGCGTGACACCTGCCGCTTGCTCAGGCCCTTTGAGGAGGCCACCCTATTCGTGAGTCGGCAGGACTATGGGATGAACGACGTCATTCCTCTGTTGCACGTCCTGGAACAAATGCTGTTAACAATGGCTGGTCAGGGTGCGGTAGACGTGGCGCACAGATCTCAACGCCACATGACCCCTGTGGGGGCAGGACAGGAAGAAGAGGAGGAGGTAGAGGAGGACATTTGTGCTCAGGAATTATTGAGTGAAATGGGTGGTTTTTCCACTCAGCGGACAGGAGTGGAGGAGCAGGAGCATCTGGGAGAGGAGGAGGAGGAGGAGACAGAGGACCCAGACGCACCGTGGCAGTATGCTGTGGAGATGGAGGCAGGGAGTCCCTCGCATTCCTTGGCACAAATGGCCCATAGCATGCTCGGTTGCTTGCGTAGCGACAGCCGAATAATAACCATCAGACAGAGGGATGACTTTTGGCTGTCCACCTTGTTGGACCCTCGCTACCGGTCCAAAATGGTGGCCTTTTTCACACCTGCTGAGAGGGGGGCCAAAATAACGTACTATAAAAACCACCTATGTAGTCAGTTGGTCTCTGCCTTTGTGCGCCAACGTCCATCCTCAGACACTGTGGGCCCTGTGCGCTCGCGTTCCGCTGCCATGGCAGCAGGGGAGGGGTGGGGTGGTAGGAGCAGTGGCAGCTCCACCAGCAGCGGCTGCCTCAGTCTGCAGTTGATGATGAGTAGCTTTCTTCACCAGCGCAGTGAGGAAACTACTAACCAGCCGCAGCAGCAGCAGCAGCATCAGGTGGACCTGGAGCAGGACCTCAAAAAACAGGCTTGGGCCTACTTGGACAGCACCCTGCCAACCGAGGTAGACAATCCCCTTGATTACTGGGCAACGAAACTTGACCTTTGGCCCCAACTAGCTGAATTTGCCCTTGAAAGGCTGTCATGCCCGGCCAGTAGCATGGCATCGGAGCGCGTGTTTAGTGCGGCAGGAGGTATTGTAACTCCGCGGAGGACACGACTGTCCACCCAAAGTGTGGAGAGACTCACGTTTGTGAAAATGAATCAGGCGTGGATTAGTCTGGATTTCAAACCACCAGTTCCTGACACAACTGACTAAATCCGCCATGAATCATGCCTCAAACATGTGCCACTTTCAGGTCTCCTAACACTGCTGGTGTGTAGAATTTTTTGACATAGGGTGCTGGCAGATTACGGGCCTCCCATAGCTGCTGCCAGGCACCTAATCTGCCATAGGCCCCTATATACCGCCTCCTCATGCTGCTGCCAGGTCCAGAGTCTCTCATGGGTCCCTGTACGGCCTCCCATTGCTGCTGTCTCCATCGCCACACTCTGCCATGTGCCACTTTCAGGTCTCCTCACACACTGCTGGTGTGTAGAATTTTTTGACATAGGGTGTTGGCAGATTACGGGCCTCCCATTGCTGCTGCCAGGCCCCTAATCTGCCATGGGCCCCTATATACCGCCTCCTCATGCTGCTGCCAGGTCCAGAGTCTCTCATGGTTCCCTGTACGGCCTCCTATTGCTGCTGTCTCCATCGCCACACTCTGCCATGTGCCACTTTCAGGTCTCCTCACACACTGCTGGTGTGTTGAATTTTTTGACATAGGGTGCTGGCAGATTACGGGCCTCCCATAGCTGCTGCCAGGCCCCTAATCTGCCATGGGCCTCTGTACCGCCTCCTCATGCTGCTGCCAGGTCCACAGTGTCTCATGCCATGTGCCACTTTCAGGTCTCCTCACACTGCTGGTGTGTTGAATTTTTTGACATAGGGTGCTCGCAGATTATGGGCCTCCTATAGCTGCTGCCAGGCCCCTAATCTGCCATAGGCCCCTATATACCGCCTCCTCATGCTGCTGCCAGGTCCAGAGTCTCTCATGGGTCCCTGTACGGCCTCCCATTGCTGCTGTCTCCATCGCCACACTCTGCCATGTGCCACTTTCAGGTCTCCTAACACTGCTGGTGTGTAGAATTTTTTGACATAGGGTGCTGGCAGATTACGGGCCTCCTATAGCTGCTGCCAGGCCCCTAATCTGCCATAGGCCCCTATATACCGCCTCCTCATGCTGCTGCCAGGTCCAGAGTCTGTCATGGGTCCCTGTACGGCCTCCCATTGCTGCTGTCTCCATCGCCACACTCTGCCATGTGCCACTTTCAGGTCTCCTCACACTGCTGGTGTGTAGAATTTTTTGACATAGGGTGCTGGCAGATTACGGGCCTCCCATAGCTGCTGCCAGGCCCCTAATCTGCCATAGGCCCCTATATACCGCCTCCTCATGCTGCTGCCAGGTCCAGAGTCTCTCATGGGTCCCTGTACGGCCTCCCATTGCTGCTGTCTCCATCGCCACACTCTGCCATGTGCCACTTTCAGGTCTCCTCACACACTGCTGGTGTGTAGAATTTTTTGACATAGGGTGCTGGCAGATTACGGGCCTCCTATAGCTGCTGCCAGGCCCCTAATCTGCATAGGCCCCTATATACCGCCTCCTCATGCTGCTGCCAGGTCCAGAGTCTCTCATGGGTCCCTGTACGGCCTCCCATTGCTGCTGTCTCCATCGCCACACTCTGCCATGTGCCACTTTCAGGTCTCCTCACACACTGCTGGTGTGTAGAATTTTTTGACATAGGGTGCTGGCAGATTACGGGCCTCCCATAGCTGCTGCCAGGCCCCTAATCTGCCATGGGCCCCTATATACCGCCTCCTCATGCTGCTGCCAGGTCCACAGTGTCTCATGCCATGTGCCACTTTCAGGTCTCCTCACACTGCTGGTGTGTTGAATTTTTTGACATAGGGTGCTGGCAGATTATGGGCCTCCTATAGCTGCTGCCAGGCCCCTAATCTGCCATAGGCCCCTATATACCGCCTCCTCATGCTGCTGCCAGGTCCAGAGTCTCTCATGGGTCCCTGTACGGCCTCCCATTGCTGCTGTCTCCATCGCCACACTCTGCCATGTGCCACTTTCAGGTCTCCTCACACTGCTGGTGTGTAGAATTTTTTGACATAGGGTGCTGGCAGATTACGGGCCTCCTATAGCTGCTGCCAGGCCCCTAATCTGCCATAGGCCCCTATATACCGCCTCCTCATGCTGCTGCCAGGTCCAGAGTCTGTCATGGGTCCCTGTACGGCCTCCCATTGCTGCTGTCTCCATCGCCACACTCTGCCATGTGCCACTTTCAGGTCTCCTCACACACTGCTGGTGTGTAGAATTTTTTGACATAGGGTGCTGGCAGATTACGGGCCTCCCATTGCTGCTGCCAGGCCCCTAATCTGCCATAGGCCCCTATATACCGCCTCCTCATGCTGCTGCCAGGTCCACAGTGTCTCATGCCATGTGCCACTTTCAGGTCTCCTCACACTGCTGGTGTGTTGACTTTTTTGACATAGGGTGCTGGCAGATTATGGGCCTCCTATAGCTGCTGCCAGGCCCCTAATCTGCCATAGGCCCCTATATACCGCCTCCTCATGCTGCTGCCAGGTCCAGAGTCTCTCATGGGTCCCTGTACGGCCTCCCATTGCTGCTGTCTCCATAGCCACACTCTGCCATGTGCCACTTTCAGGTCTCCTCACACTGCTGGTGTGTAGAATTTTTTGACATAGGGTGCTGGCAGATTACGGGCCTCCCATAGCTGCTGCCAGGCCCCTAATCTGCCATAGGCCCCTATATACCGCCTCCTCATGCTGCTGCCAGGTCCAGAGTCTCTCATGGGTCCCTGTACGGCCTCCCATTGCTGCTGTCTCCATCGCCACACTCTGCCATGTGCCACTTTCAGGTCTCCTCACACTGCTGGTGTGTAGAATTTTTTGACATAGGGTGCTGGCAGATTACGGGCCTCCTATAGCTGCTGCCAGGCCCCTAATCTGCCATAGGCCCCTATATACCGCCTCCTCATGCTGCTGCCAGGTCCAGAGTCTCTCATGGGTCCCTGTACGGCCTCCCATTGCTGCTGTCTCCATCGCCACACTCTGCCATGTGCCACTTTCAGGTCTCCTCACACTGCTGGTGTGTAGAATTTTTTGACATAGGGTGCTGGCAGATTACGGGCCTCCTATAGCTGCTGCCAGGCCCCTAATCTGCCATAGGCCCCTATATACCGCCTCCTCATGCTGCTGCCAGGTCCAGAGTCTCTCATGGGTCCCTGTACGGCCTCCCATTGCTGCTTTCTCCATCGCCACACTCTGCCATGTGCCACTTTCAGGTCTCCTCACACTGCTGGTGTGTAGAATTTTTTGACATAGGGTGCTGGCAGATTACGGGCCTCCCATTGCTGCTGCCAGGCCCCTAATCTGCCATGGGCCCCTATACCGCCTCCTCATGCTGCTGCCAAGTCCAGAGTGTGTCATGGGTCCCTGTACGGCCTCCCATTGCTGCTGTCTCCATAGCCACACTCTGCCATGTGCCACTTTCAGGTCTCCTCACACTGCTGGTGTGTTGAATTTTTTGACATAGGGTGCTGGCAGATTACGGGCCTCCCATTGCTGCTGCCAGGCACGTAATCTGCCATGGGCCCCCGTACCGACTCCTCATGCTGTGACGTTGCAACAAGGTGGAATTCAACCCTACATATGTTAGACCGCCTTTACGAACAGCGAAAGGCCATCACCGATTTCCTGATGTTAAAAGCGGATAAAGGTACTCCCTGTGTAACTTAGATGTCAGCCATTGGCAGCTCATGCGTGACACCTGCGCTTGCTCAGGCCCTTTGAGGAGGCCACGCTATTCGTGAGTCGCCAGGACTATGGGATGAACGACGTCATTCCTCTGTTGCACGTCCTGGAACAAATGCTGTTAACAATGGCTGGTCAGGGTGCGGTAGACGTGGCGCACAGATCTCAACGCCACATGACCCCTGTGGGGGCAGGACAGGAAGAAGAGGAGGAGGTAGAGGAGGACATTGGTGCTCAGGAATTATTGAGTGAAATGGGTGGTTTTTCCACTCAGCGGACAGGAGTGGAGGAGCAGGAGCATCTGGTAGAGGAGGAGGAGGAGGAGACAGAGGACCCAGACGCACCGTGGCAGTATGCTGTGGAGATGGAGGCAGGGAGTCCCTCGCATTCCTTGGCACAAATGGCCCATAGCATGCTCGGTTGCTTGCGTAGCGACAGCCGAATAATAACCATCAGACAGAGGGATGACTTTTGGCTGTCCACCTTGTTGGACCCTCGCTACCGTTCAAAAATGGTGGCCTTTTTCACACCTGCTGAGAGGGAGGCCAAAATAACGTACTATAAAAACCACCTATGTAGTCAGCTGGTCTCTGCCTGTCTGCGCCAACGTCCATCCTCAGACACTGTGGGCCCTGTGCGCTCGCGTTCCGCTGCCATGGCAGCAGGGGAGGGGTGGGGTGGTAGGAGCAGTGGCAGCTCCACCAGCAGCGGCTGCCTCAGTCTGCAGTCGATGATGAGTAGCTTTCTTCACCAGCGCAGTGAGGAAACTACTAACCAGCCGCAGCAGCAGCAGCAGCATCAGGTGGACCTGGAGCAGGACCTCAAACAACAGGCTTAGGCCTACTTGGACAGCACCCTGCCAACCGAGGTAGACAATCCCCTTGACTACTGGGCAACGAAACTTGACCTTTGGCCCCAACCAGCTGAATTTGCCCTTGAAAGGCTGTCATGCCCGGCCAGTAGCGTGGCATCGGAGCGCGTGTTTAGTGCGGCAGGAGGTATTGTAACTCCGCGGAGGACACGACTGTCCACCCAAAGTGTGGAGAGACTCACGTTTGTGAAAATGAATCAGGCGTGGATTAGTCTGGATTTCAAACCACCAGTTCCTGACACAACTGACTAAATCCGCCATGAATCATGCCCCAAACATGTTATTATTTTTAACATAGGCCTCTGTATGGCCTTCAATTTAAGCTGCGTACGCTTCGCCACTCTGCCATGGGCCCCTGTACCGCCTCCTCTTGCTGCTGCCAGGTCCAGAGTGTGTCATGGGTCCCTGTACGGCCTCCCATTGCTGCTGTCTCCACCGCCACACTCTGCCATGTGCCACTTTCAGGTCTCCTCACACTGCTGGTGGGTTCCATTTTGTCATAGGGTGCTGGCAGATTACGGGCCTCCCATTGCTGCTGCCAGGCCCGTAATCTGCCATGGGCCCCGTACCGACTCCTCATGCTGCTGCCAGGCCCGTAATCTGTCATGGGCCCCTGTACCGCCTCCTCATGCTGCTGCCAGGTCCAGAGTGTGTCATGGGTCCCTGTACGGCCTCCCATTGCTGCTGTCTCCATCGCCACACTCTGCCATGTGCCACTTTCAGGTCTCCTCACACTGCTGGTGGGTTCCATTTTGTCATAGGGTGCTGGCAGATTACGGGCCTCCCATTGCTGCTGCCAGGCCCGTAATCTGCCATGGGCCCCCGTACCGACTCCTCATGCTGCTGCCAGGCCCGTAATCTGTCATGGGCCCCTGTACCGCCTCCTCATGCTGCTGCCAGGTCCAGAGTGTGTCATGGGTCCCTGTACGGCCTCCCATTGCTGCTGTCTCCATCGCCACACTCTGCCATGTGCCACTTTCAGGTCTCCTCACACTGCTGGTGGGTTCCATTTTTGTCATAGGGTGCTGTATGGCCTCCCATTGCTGCTGCCTCCACCGCCACACTGTGGCTCCACACTCTGGTTTTGGCCCCGTGACTGCGCAAATGAGTGAAGTGTGCGGTGATTCTAAGATCGACGGCACTCATCTGCATGTCATACTGACTGACAGTATTATTTCTCTTCCCCAGCAGACTCCAAGGGCATTTAAATTAAAGGTACAGTGTTCTGCACTAATATAAAGGCTCTCTGAAGCCTAGAAACCCTTTTAATAAGTTAAATTCGCCTCGAATCTAATTTATTCCTCGAATTCGCCGAATCAGCCGAACCGAATTTTTGAATACTTCGCTCATCTCTATTTACAACCACTCCTTTGCATTTTTCTCCCACGTTTCAAATATTTTAGGCCTGAAGATGACACAAAACCCCCTAAACACGATATATTTTCTGAAATCAGAGAACATAGAGAATAAAATAGCAGCAGTTCCAATTTTTTATGTCACACAATATTACTGCAAAGGTCCAGGAAACGCAAAATGTCAGTAAAAAAACACACTAAAGTGAATTTTATGGCAAAGAAACGCAATAAATTACCCAAATTGTTCATTAATTGTAAAAGACGAGGTCACACCGAGCAGATAGAGGCCCAACATGTCAAACTTTAAATTTGCTTGGGGCGGGGCTGTGAAACGGCGACAAACTTCAGTCCCCTATATTTTCTATAGGCAAAGCTTCAAAAGCCCCTCCAGGTCATCAGTTCAGTGTTGCAGAGAAAGTCTGCTGCTAGAATTATCGCTCTCCCTTCGGCGTGCGCGGCGATATGTCACACAGGGGCGTCCCTAGGGTTGGTGTCACTCCGATCCATTATGCTCAATCCGCAGATCCGATCCATCCTGCGGGGATCGTCAGCTTGCTTTACAACTTACCTTTTCGTGGAGCGGGTCCGGTGTCACCCCGTGCGGTAGGTGTCACCCGGTGCGGCGCGCACCCCCCGCATCTGCCTAGGGATGCCCCTGATGTCACATGTGTGTCGCAATTGTCGTTTTCACTTGTACAGTAGGTGCCCCAGTGCTTGCATTTGCACTTGTATGAACATATATATGGGGGTGGGGGGCCTCACATTTTTTTGGGGGGTATGCTATGTTCTTGGGTGTAACTTTAGTTTGTTGCAAACATTTTTTACATTTTTTTCACTTACGTTTCCATGCACACTGGGGGGGGGGGGGGGGGAGGGAGGGGCGTTTTGACAACGCTGGTAGCAATAGCTGTGTAAAGCATGCTAAAAACTTGAGTTTTTCAGCTTTTTTTAGTGTTTTTGCATTAGCATTTAGTGGCAGTTTTCTGCGTTTGAGATTTTAGATTTTTTTTAGTGTTTTTTTTTTTTTACCAAATAGATACCTAAGATATCACGCTTCAAATTTGCGCACGCTCATGGAATGGCGACAAATGACGGTGATGCTTTAACATTTTTACAGGTTACTAGCTGGGAAGGAGGTCGGGTGGTACAATTTTTCCTTTCGCTATAACGTTTGTGGCGATACCTCACATGTGTGCTGCGAACACCGTTTACGTATGTGGGCGTGACCAAGTTATGCCTCTGCATGCAAGCATGGGGGGATGGGGCACATTAAAATTTTTAAAAATGATTTGTTTTATTAAAATATTTCTCATTTTTACACTGGACCTTTATTATTTTATTATTTTTTTTACTTTTATTGCCATCACAAGAAATGTAAAAATCCCTTGTAATAGCAAAAAGCATGACAGGTTCTCTTCTGGGGTCTAAAAGCTCCCAAATCTCTCCTCTACCCTTGAAAGCATGAGATAATAAAGGCTCTGTTTACATTACAAGAAATGACAACATTTTCATCTCTTCTGGTCTTCAAACTGCGGCCCTGGGGCCGGATGGGGCCCTTTGCTTGCCTGTATCTGGCTGTCATAGTGTGCCCTGCTGTCCCTTCACCCTCCCTCCTCCCCCCCCCCCTTGCCGCATCCTCTCATCCTGCACACAGCCTCTGAAGCCAGGCTGTGCAGGATGGGGGGAGGGGACCCCTGCGGCGAGGATCACAGCTTATCTGGCAATCTAGGCGGAGAAGCTGTGACCCCCCTGCCAGGAGACCCCAGTGGCAGACCGCCGAGACGTCTCTGCACGGCCCAGCAGACGCAGCACAGGCACAGGGGCTTCCCACGCTCTGCGCCCACCAGTGACAAAGATCGCGCTCACGAGAGCGCGGCCCGAGTCAAAGGGGCATGCCTCATTGCCCCAGCAACCCAGAAGAGTCCTGGGCGGTTTAAAAGGCCGGCGCGGGAGCCGGACGGTCTCTTCCTCCTGTGCTGCCTGCAGCAGCTGTTCCGTTGTGAGGTCCGGGTGGGGACCGGGCCTCCGCAGCTATCCCCGCTGAGCATTCTGCAGGAGATCCCCCTCCTCAAAGGTCAGATCCCACAGCCAGGACTCCCGCTGCTGTCTCTGGCAAGCTGGCCGCTGCGAGGACCCTGTCCACTGATCGCTGCTGTCCCTGGAAAGCTGGCCGCTGTGAGGGCCCCTGCCTGCTAATCGCTGCTGTCCCTGGAAAGCTGACCGCTGTGAGGATCTCAGTCCGCTGACCACTGCTGTCCCTGGAAAGCTGGCCGCTGTGAGGGCCCCTGCCTGCTAATCGCCACTGTCCCTGGAAAACTGACCGATGTGAGGATCTCGGTCCGCTGACCACTGCTGTCCCTGGAAAGCTGACCGCTGTGAGGGCCCCTGCTTGCTAATCGCTGCTGTCCCTGGAAAGCTGTCCGCTGTGAGGGCCCCTGCCTGCTAATCGCTACTGTCCCTGGAAAGCTGACTGCTGTGAGGGCCCTGGGCTGCTAATTGCTACTGTCCCTGGAAAGCTGACTGCTGTAAGGGCCCTGGGCTGCTGATCGCTCTGTCCCTGGAAAGCTGAGCCCTGTGAGGATCTTGGTCTGCTGATCGCTGCTGTCCCTGGAAAGCTAACCGCTTTGAGGGCCGCTGTGCGTTGCCGAGTGTCCCTGGAAGCTGACCGCTGGGAGTGTCCCTGGAAGCTGTCCGTTGCTGAGTGTCCCTACAAGCCGCCTGCTTCTGAGTGTCTGCAAGCCACCTACTGTGAGTGTCCCTACAAGCTGCATGTTGCGGAGTGCCCTGGACTGCCCCTATTGTGTGCTTAGACCACCCTTGTCATGAACTGCCCCATGGCGTGCCCGGAGTATAGCTACCTGGACTGCCCCCCTGAGTGCTTGAGCCACTGCTACCCGCTGAGTCCCTGTGAACATGATGTTGTCCCTAGAGAGCTGTGTGGGAGCTGTGCTGAGGTCAGACCCCATAGTCAAGGTCCCGTTGAGTCCCCGTGAGCCTGATTTTTTCCCTAGAGAGCTGTGTGGGAGCTGTGCTGAGGTCAGACCCCATAGTCAAGGTCCCGATGAGTCCCCGTGAGCCTGATGTTGTCCCTAGAAAGCTGTGTGGGAGCTGTGCTGAGGTCAGACCCCATAGTCAAGGTCCCGATGAGTCCCCGTGAGCCTGTTGTTGTCCCTAGAAAGCTGTGTGGGAGCTGTGCTGAGGTCAGACCCCATAGTCAAGGTCCCGTTGAGTCCCCGTGAGCCTGATGTTTTCCCTAGAGAGCTGTGTGGGAGCTGTGCTGAGGTCAGACCCCATAGTCAAGGTCCCGTTGAGTCCCCGTGAGCCTGATGTTGTCGTCCCTAGAGAGCTGTGTGGGAGCTGTGCTGAGGTCAGACCCCATAGTCAAGGTCCCGTTGAGTCCCCGTGAGCCTGATGTTGTCGTCCCTAGAGAGCTGTGTGGGAGCTGTGCTGAGGTCAGACCCCATAGTCAAGGTCCCGTTGAGTCCCCGTGAGCCTGATGTTGTCGTCCCTAGAGAGCTGTGTGGGAGCTGTGCTGAGGTCAGACCCCATAGTCAAGGCCCCGTTGAGTCCCCGTGAGCCTGTTGTCGTCCCTAGAGAGCTGTGTGGGAGCTGTGCTGAGGTCAGACCCCATAGTCAAGGCCCCGTTGAGTCCCCGTAAGCCTGTTGTTGTCCCTAGAAAGCTGTGTGGGAGCTGTGCTGAGGTCAGGCCCCATAGTCAAGGTCCCGATGAGTCCCCGTGAGCCTGTTGTTGTCCCTAGAAAGCTGTGTGGGAGCTGTGCTGAGGTCAGACCCCATAGTCAAGGCCCCGTTGAGTCCCCGTGAGCCTGTTGAGTCACCAATGATGAGGTTCCCAATAATTCTGGCTGCAATGTTATGCACATGTCTATCAGAGCTCAGTTTGTGACTCCCCCACACCACCCTATTGGTCCCCCATTACCGGCTGGTATCTCTCACTCATTAACACAAAGGCAATCCGGGGGAAAACAACAACACAGAAATTGTTCAGCACATCCCCTTTATTCTCAGCAGGATGGTTTCATTTTGTTCAGCACTTTATATCTGCTTCATCCGATTATATCCCCGACCACATGGGGCCACACGGGCTCCATGAATCGGCCAATCCCGAGGATGGTTTTGGTGACTCTGTGGTACATCATCATGATGAACGGGCGGTTAACATTGAACTCGGGAATTGAAGGGGAGGCTAAGTCTAATACGGCAGAAGTCGCAGAGCTGTCCGCCGTTCCTCTCTCCTCCAAGGTGAGATAAGAATTGTGGAAAATCTGTCAACACAAAAAAGTCAAGAAATGAACCTTAAAAAAGTTAAAAAAAAAAAAACAAACCTTTAAAAAAAAAAAAGATTTGGGGACTAAGATAAATTAAAGACACTTTGAGAGTGGACTTCTGAAGAGGGATTGGGGGGGGAGGGGCAGGATGTGTGCTAGTAGGGGTGATTGAAGGGATTTGTGCAAGGAGGGGACACTTTTTTGGGGGGCGGGGGGGTTATTGCTAGCAGAGGGGATTTGGGGGGATTTGTGCTGAAAGAAGGGGATTTGGAGAGGATTTGTACTAGAAGGGGGGAATTGGAGGAGGAATTTGTACTAGGAGAATGGATTTCTGTTAGGAAGAGGGATTTGGGGGGGGGCAGGATGTGTGCTAGAGGGGGAAATTTTTGGGGGGGAGTTTAGTGCAAGCAGGGGGGAATTGGGTGGGATTTGTGCTGAGAGAGAGGGGGGTTTGGGGGATTTGTACTAGAAGGGGATATTTGGAGGGGGGATTTATACTAGGAGAGGGGATTTTTGTTAGGAAAAGGGATTTGGGAGTCAGAGTGGATTTGTGCTAGTAGGGGAAATTTGGGGAGGGGATTAGTGCTAGCAGGGGGGATTGGGGAGGTGATTTGTGCTGAGGGAGGGGGATTTGGGGAGATTTTGGGGGGGGGGATTTATACTAGGTGAGTGGATTTCAGTTATGAAGAGGGATTTGGGAGGGGATTTGTGCTACTAGGGGTGATTGAAGGGATTTGTGCTAGAAGGGGAATTTTTTTTTGGGGGGGGGGCGGATTAGTGCTAACAGAGGGGATTCGGAGGGATTTGTACTAGGAGAGTGGATTTCTGTTAGGAAGAGAGATTTGGGGGGTGGAAGGTTTTGTGTGTGGGGAGGGGGTGGGGGTGGGGATTAGTGCTAAGAGAGAGGGAATTTGTGCCGGGAGAGGGAAATTGGAGGGCTAGAGGCAGGGCTGCTGTTGGAACCCATATAGGGCCAACCTGACCCTCCCCCCCAAATACACACTGTTTACTATACTTCAGTTATGAATGAACACAGCAAGTGATTAATGCTGATCACTCACTGTGTTCATTCCAGAAAGGATATGGCTGGTAAATGTGACATATTTACTGGACCCTTCCCCCACTCTCCATTCTGAAGGAGCCTATTGTGTGCTTGCAGCTACCGGTAGGTAGGAAAGGACTGAAACAGGCAGCACTGCAGGGTGGGGTGGGGGTGGGGGTACACGGGGGGCATTGTAGTGCACTAGGAGGGTGATCAGTGTGGCGATGGGGGCAATGACTGGAACTGATCCCCTGTACGGCTCTCTCTGCAGCTGATAAAAGCAGGTGGGAGGGGGAGGAGAAGAAGCCGGATTTCAGCTGCTGCAGAGACAGCCATACAGGGGATCGGTTCCTGTAATTGCCCCTCCCCCTGCCGTGCTGATCACTCTCCCTGCATGGGATGTTCATGTGTTTGCTGAATACATGAACAGTACGGGCGTTCAGCAGGTTATTCGCCCGCCACGCCCCACAATGCACTGCGCCCTGACAGTGCATTGTGATTGGTCAAAGGAACGAACCTGACCTGTGCTTTGACCTGTGATGAGGACACAAGGGGTCGGGGCGTCATGACAATATATAAGAACTGTCATCGCGGGCGCAGCTGTAAGACGACGGGATCCGGCGTGGAGAGCAGAGCGGTTTTTCTTTTATCGGGTAGCGGCGGCGGGCATCGTGATTGATGTTGGATCTACTTCAGGGGACATTTTTTTTAATTTTTATTTTTAATAAAGGACTTGTCAAAGACTGTCTTCTGTCTTTTTTTACACTACACTTTTTTTTGTGAATGATTAGTGGTACCATGTCCCCCGTACTCATTCACATGGGGGGGAGGTCAGGATCTGGGGCTTCCACATTCTGATAAGCCCCCTGCCCGCAGACCCCCACAACCAAAGGCCACAGTTGTGGGGAAGAGGCCCTTATCCCGATCAACATGGAGACAAGGTGATTTGGGGAGGAGCCCCCAACCCCAAAGCACCCCCCTTACACCTGGCAGCCAGCTATATGTCCCCTTACCTGGCCACAAACAGAGCAGAGAGGGATTTGGGGTGTGGAGGTGAGCAGAGAGGGGCATTTGGGGTGTGAAAGTGAGCAGAGAGGAGGTTTTGGGGTGTAGAGAAGAGCAGAGAGGGGTGTTTGGGGTGTGGAGGTGAGCGGAGAAGGGGGTTTGGGGTATAGAGGTGAGCAGAGAGGAGGTGTTGGGGTGTAGATGTGAGCAGCGGGGGGTGGGGTTGGGATGTGAAGGTGAGCAGAGAGGGGTTTGGGATGTGGAGGTGAGCAGAGAGGGGCATTTGGGATGTAGAGGTGAGCAGAGAGGGGTGTTTGAGGTGTGGAGGTGAGCAGAGAGGGGTGTTTGGGATGTAGAAGTGAGCAGAGAGGGGGGTTTGGGATGTGGAGGTGAGCAGAGAGAGGGGTTTGGGATGTGGAGGTGACCAGAGAGGGAGGGTTTGGGTGGTGGAGGTGAGCAGAGAGGGGTTTGGAATATGGAGGTAAGCAGAGAGGAGGGTTTGGGATGTAGAGGTGAGCAGAGAGGGGTTTGGGATGTGGAGGGGAGCAGAGAGGGGTTTGGGATGTGGAGGTGACCAGAAAGGGAGGGTTTGGGCGGTGGAGGTGAGCAGAGAGAGTATATGGGATGTGGAGCTAAGCAGAGAGGGGTTTGGGATGTGGAGGTGAGCAGAGAGGGGTGTTTGGGGTGTGGAGGTAAGCAGAGAGGGGGGTTTGGGGTGTGGAGGTGAGCAGAGAGGGGATTTTGGGATTTGGAGGTGAGCAGAGAGGGGTTTGGGATGTGGTGAGCACAGAGGGATTTTGGGATGTGGGGAGCAGAGAGGGGTGTGGAGGTGAGCAGAGAGGGGTATGGTATGTAGAGGTGAGCAGAGAGTGGTGTCTGAGGTGTGGAGGTAAGCAGAGAGAGGTTTGGGGTATGGAGGTGAGCAGAGTTGGCGGGTTTGCTGTATGGTGGTAAGCAAAGAGGGGGGTTTTGAGTCTGGAAGTGAGCAAAGGGGAGAATTTGGAGTTTGAAAGTAAGCAGAGAGGAGGTTTGGGGTATAGAGGTGAGCAGCAGGGGGATTTGGGATGTGAGCAAAGAGGGGAATTTGGGATGTAGAGGTGAACAGAGTTGGGTTTGGGATTTGGAAGTGAGCAGAGAGGGGTTTGGGATGAAGATATGAGCAGAGAGGGGTGTTTGGGATGTGGAGGTGAGCAAAGAGGGGTGTTTGAGGTGTGGAGGTGAGCAGAGAGGGGTTTGGGATGCAGAGGTGAGCAGAGAGGGGTGTTTGGGGTGTGGAGGTGAGCAAAGAGGGGTGTTTGAGTTGTGGAGGTGAGAAAAGAGGGGTGTTTGAGGTGTGGAGGTGAGAAGAGAGGGGTTGAGGTGTGGAGGTGAGCAGAGAGGGGTTGAGGTGTGGAGGTGATCAGAGAGGGGTGTTTGAGGTGTGGAGGTGATCAGAGAGGGGTGTTTGAGGTGTGGAGGTGAGCAGAGAGGGGTGTTTGAGGTGTGGAGGTGAGCAGAGAGCGGTTTGAGGTGTGGAGGTGAGCAGAGAGGGGTGTTTGGGATGTGGAGGTGAGCAGAGAGGGGTGTTTGAGGTGTGAAGGTGAGTAGAGAGGGGTGTTTGAGGTGTGGAGGTGAGCAGAGAGCTGTTTGAGGTGTGGAGGTGAGCAGAGAGGGGTGTTTGAGGTGTGGAGGTGAGCAGAAAGGGGTGTTTGAGGTGTGGAGATGAGCAGAGAGGGGTGTTTGAGGTGTGAAGGTGAGTAGAGAGGGGTGTTTGAGGTGTGGAGGTGAGCAGAGAGCGGTTTGAGGTGTGGAGGTGAGCAGAGAGGGTTGTTTGAGGTGTGGAGGTGATCAGAGAGGGGTGTTTGGGGTGTGGAGATGAGCAGAGAGGGGTGTTTGGGGTGTGGAGATGAGCAGAGAGGGGTGTCTGAGGTGTGGAGGTGAGCAGAGAGGGGTGTTTGGGGTGTGGAGGTGAGCAGAGATAGGTGTTTGGGGTGTGGAGGTGAGCAGAGAGGGGTGTTTGGGGCGTGGAGGTGAGCAGAGAGGGGTGTTTGGGGCGTGGAGGTGAGCAGAGAGGACCAGCTGCCCGAGTGCTCTATCATCTATGGGCCGTACACAAGGACTTGCAGCTTTTATATACCAGTGACATCTACATTGGATCACTATTCCCCCCACTGACACCAATGATGGGGCACTATTCCTTCCACTGACATAAACAGTGGGGCGCTATCCCCCCATTGTCACTAATGATGGGGTACTATTCCTCCTTCTGACACCAACAATGGGGTACTATTCCCCCCACTGACACCAGTGATGGGGCACTATTCCTTTCACTGACACCAACAATGGCACACTATTACTCCCACTGACACCAACAATGGTGCACTATTCCTCCCACTGACACCAATGATGGTGCACTATTCCTCCCACTGACACCAACAATGGCACACTATTACTCCCACTGACACCAATGATGGGGCACTATTCCTCCCACTGACACCAATGATGGGGCACTATTCCTCCCACTGACACCAATGATGGGACACTATTCCTCCCACTGACACCAATGATGGGGCAATACTCTTCCTTTTACTGACCACCACCCCTGAGGCCATGTTTATTCTCACTGATGCTGGGCCTGGGACATATTCTACCCCCACTGACCACAATCCGGCCCCCCTGAAGCCTGAAGTACGGCAAACTGGCCCTTTGAATGACAAGTCTGGAGCCCCCCCCCCCGCTCTATAGGGATGGCGCCTGTTATAGGATTACCATACTTCATCCACATATTAAATATAAAAGGAAGATACTCACTGTGGAAACGCTGAGCCTCCCTCTCTTTGAGATCCCGGTGAAGTTGGCGCTGTTCTCATCGAACATAATGTTCATGCCCATGCTTCGCAATGCGCGACCCACGTTGATCTCAGTGTTGAAGGTCATTTTGGGTAAGAAGAGGTCCACCATACTGTGAAGGGAAACACACATCGGTGTCTGTATTAATCATACCAACTGTGACATAAATGTACAGATTTGAGTAGATAGGATGTGACCTGTAGAAAATATGACAATGTAGATTTAGCATTCCATGTTATAATAAGATGTGTTCAGACTTAAGGCAGAGACAGATGGTCACCCATTAACATCTGAAAAGAGACAGAGCTTCCTCAGGCTGGAAGTGACACCTGGGTGCCAATAAGATTTTGTCACCTATATATAATCAGACTTTGCCATCTTCCTGAAGTTTAAAAGAGGACCACAGACGTTTCGGCTTCATGACACCAGGGTGGCTCCGATCTGTCTGGGGAGCTCTAAAGTAAATACATAGATCAAAGGAGTATGTTTCATCCCTCATAAAAGCTAAAATATTAGTTACAGAGAGATGAAAATACTTCCTTCGGATTGGGCACTCTGTGGGTTGCATCTGCATGTAAAAACCGTATTTGTGGCCTATGTAGAATACCAGAAAAATGCAGGAAATGATCATGTGGTGCAGGAGCGCGACAGATGAACAGTGATTGGTACTCTCGTGATTGGACTGATGCACTGGTGTCGGAAATTCAATCCCCGACTTGATGATTCAAGCCGTTCCTGGTCCAATCAACTTTGGGCAGTTCAGCACCCAGAATGCTGTGGGCTGGTACGGGAACACCCCCCCAGGGTTGAATTGGACGAGGACTGATGTCCAGCCCCCTTCCATATCCCCATAAATTGAGGACTGGAGGTATGGATGTTGTGATTCATATGGAGCTGGTTCGATCGACTAACGGATTACAGACTTTTTCAGACTTGCTCCAGTCGCAGGATAAATCTTGGTAAAAGTTTTATTTCTGTTTTTTGTTCCCTTTTATTGTATAGTGAATAGTCAATTGTGTGTCTTCTTGTATTTTCTGTAACTTTTTATACTTTGTACATATTTTATGCTCCGCCCACTTTCGGGAAAGTAAATCATAAAATTAATAAGTGACTTCTGTGTATTTAAGCTCGGGCTCATATCTCCGGAGAGATTAGATTGTATTGTATTTTAGTGTCTTTATACGCTCAGTCAAGCTCATTACCAATCTGTATGCAATTGCACTGCGTGTTGGCAGATTGCGTGAAGATTGTAAAGGTAACAGATCTGCCAGACAGAGATCTGTGTGTGTGTGGTGTCTCAGCAGACCGTTCTGCAGATAAACTGTTGGGTGGTGGCAGGCTACCGTTTGTGGTGTGTCTGGTATGCGGGTGTGAGGACAGTGGAAGAGTGATAACACCGGGGTTCTGGCTTGTAGGATAGATGGTGGGATCCTAGAAGGTGTGCCAATTGCTAGGCTGCTCCTCAACCCTTAGTGTGCACAGATTGTATGTAAAATTTGTGTCTGCCTGTGTGTGTGGTTAGCCATCTGGACTAGAGTGGAGTCTCCCTCCAGTGGTGGCCAGAGGTAGTGCGGTCTGTGAAAGTGTATCGCGGCCGATCTTATATACGGTTCTATATATTAGAAGTTGGGTCCCCCTTATTCCCTCTTACCCCAAGTCACGGCCGCACGTGCGCACCTCGGTTAGCTAGTCGCTGTGGGCGTGGCGTGTGGGTGAACTGTGACACCAACCATCCCAGGCTCTCCCAATGAGGCAAAAAAAAAGTGTAAGCTACAGAAACCCCATCAGCCAATCAGAATGAGTCAATCTGATTTGATTCTAAGGTTCAAAGCTGAATTGAAGGAAACCAGAGATACGGCGCCTTGAAGAAGTCTTCCTCTTCCTTGACATTTTCCACATTTTGTCATGTTACAAGCAAAAACGTCAATGCATTTTATTGGGATTTTATGTGATAGACCGACACAGAGTGGCACATCATTGTGAAGTGGAAGGAAAACCTAACCCTGCTTTAAACTTCTCCACAACTTTATCCCTGACCTGTCTGGTGTGTTTCTTGGCCTTCATGATGCTGTTTGTTCACTAATGTTCTCTAACAAACCTCTGAGGGCTTCACAGAACAGCTGTATTTATACTGAGATCACATGACACACAGGGGGACTCTATGTACTAATTAGGTGACTTCTTAAGGCGATCGTTTCCACTAGATTGTAGTTAGGGGTATCAGAGTAAAGGGGGCTGAATACAAATGCCGCCACACTTTTCACAGATTTATTTGTAAAAAATTTTGAAAACCATTTCTCATTTTCCTTCCACTTCACAATTCTGTGCCACTTTGTGTTGGTCTATCATATCCAATCCCAATAAATACATTGTAATATGACAACATGGAGGACATTTCGGGGGAGGAGGGGATACATTGTAACATGACAACATGGGGGACATTTCGGGGAGGGGGGGATACATTGTAACATGACAACATGGGGGACATTTCAGGGGGGGATAAATTGTAACATGACAACGTGGAGGACATTTCAGGGGGGAATACATTGTAACATGACAACATGGGGGACATTTCAGGGGGGAGGGGGATACATTGTAACATGACAACATGGGGGACATTTCAGGGGAGAATACATTGTAACATGACAACATGGGGGACATTTCAGGGGGGGGATAAATTGTAACATGACAACGTGGAGGACATTTCAGGGGGGAATATTATGTAACATGACAACATGGGGGACATTTCGGGGGGGGGGGGATAAATTGTAACATGACAATGTGGAGGACATTTCAGGGGGGGAATACTTTATAACATGACAACATGGGGGACATTTTGGGGGGGAATACATTATAACATGACAACATGGGGGGCATTTCACGGAGAGGGGGAATACACTGTAACATGACAACATGGGGGACATTTCGGGGGGGGATATATTGTAACATGACAACATGGGGGACATTTCGGGGGGGGGGGATTGTGATGAACTGTCCCTTTGTGATAACATTTTGCCCTTTCTGTTTCGGTTTCCTCCCCTTGGTAAAGCTGTATATGTTTAGCAGCTGCTATGTAGACAGACATTCTACACTGTTTGTTTAGGGAAATGTGACTTTGTAGTCTTTCACTACTAATAGAGTTTATATTGTATTGTTGTTTTGTAGGGTTTTGTTGTGGGTGGGGAAAACCAGGTGCCAGGCTGTCTGGTGGGGGTGAAGCTGTATATACTGAGTTGTGTTCAATAAAGATTCATTCATTCACGCTACAAGAAGTTCCGACTCGTGGTTTGGGATATCAGGGAAGGATTGGTTTTGAGCTCTGATACCTGCCTTGGCAGAGCACTGGAAGACTTGCCAGAAAAGGGGCCATTGGCTGAGACACATTTCTCCGCACGAGGAAGTCCAGGCGGAACGGTTCCACCATAACTGGTTGGCAGCGGTGGGATGTTTCCTCATTACATAGGAAGTCCAAACCACCAACTGGAACCCCATCTTTTTCACGGAGACGTCCCTGCTTGGCCAGATGGATACACGGGACCTCCAGGAAGCCAGCTCTCCAAAGCCTACTTGTCGCTCGGGGAGGTATTGCTGGCTCCAAGACCAGAGAGGAACTGTTGGATGAGATTATGGACCTGGACCAAGCGGATGCGCACCTCGCTCCACCTGATGCACACTCCACTATGCTTGAATCGAACACTGCTCCGCCAGAAGTGAACTTTGCTTCACAGAAGGAGTTGGAGGAACAGAGCAGCTCATCGGCCCCTGAAACGCCAGGCCCACTTAGCACCATACAGAGACCCCTATACCACTCAGATTTACGACAAGAGGTGGAGTGGCGCTTGGCTCTGTTCGGCAGCGCTCCCACCCCCCAACAGATTTCCAAGGCCCTGGACGATGCCACCTAACTGCGGCTTAGTCACTCCCGATCATCAACCGAGAGCTCGGTCTGGGAGGTGATTACCTCCCGCCTTCTCCAGACTGCAAATGGACCAAAGAAAATTCCCTATGCTGCTTTTAAAACTTTCTCAAATGTGGATGGAGACATTGACAGTTTTTTCAGGACTTTGAACGGTTGTGCACCATCCATGGTGTGGCAGCCCAAGACCGGGTCCCCATTGTGAGCAGCAAGCTAACCGGTCTGGCTGAAGACGCATTCAGGACTGTACCCGACAGCTACTGTTTGGATTATGATTATGTTAAGGAACACTTGCTGGCCCGCAACGCTCTCACCCCAGAGGCGTACAGCTTAAAGTTCCGGGCACTCAAGAAGAAACCCCAGGACACCTTCACTGAATGGGGACATCAGTTACAACACGCTGCCCGCAGCTGGGTCCGAGGGTGTCAGATCACCAAGCTGGAGGAACTGTTGCAACTGCTGTTACTGGAGCAGTTTTACAATGGACTTCCAGGGGATGTTAGACATTGGGTCCGGGGCAAACACCTAACCTTAGCCGACGCTAGTCGCTGAGCAGATGAGTACCTGGACAGCAGGAGGCTAACCAAGCCCGCCATTCCCCTTGAACCTCATCCACAACCAGTGGTTCCCACTGGTTTCCCGAGAATGCCTCAGACCACCCACACCTTCTAATCCAAAGTGGTCTGGCCCATGCTGTTATGGCTGCAACCAAACAGGGCACATCTGCATTCATTGCCTCCGGAAACCAACAAGGCCCCAGACCAGCCAACCCCCTCGGGGCACTTCCAACCGATCCACCATTCCCTATGGCCGAGCCTCTGCCTACTCCCTACAGGACCACCCCAGTGACACTGCCTCTTCATGGAGGAAATTTACAACCGAGGTCGAAGACATCGGGGTCTTTCATGAGGCTAACCCTCTCCAGGCTGTCACCCCAGAGAATCGCCAACATCACCAACAGGTTGTCCATGTTAACGGCCGTTGGGCCCAAGAATTACGGGACACTGGGGCCACACTCACCACAGTCCAACCCCAACTGGTACCAGACTGGGCCAAGACCGGGCAGCCTGTGGCCATATGGGTAGCAGGAGGCCATGTCTACCGGAATCCTACCGCAAGGGTTCATCTGGACTGGGGGGCCGGGGCCAGGGACGTTGAAATTGGAGTAATGCAGAACTTGCCGGCTGAGGTTCTCCTTGGAAATGATCTGGGAGTCCTGGTCTCCACTTTCGTCACCGAGACCCCTGCTGAAGCTCATCCAGTCACCACTCGCCACCAAGCTAGAGAGCATGCTGCCACTCCACCTGCTGAGGTTGCGGCAAGAGTTGAATACCCACCCCCTGCTGAACTTGTCCCTGCCCTGACCTGGGATTCCCCCACTGATTTCGCTAAAGAAACAGCCAGTAGACGTAGGGCTGGGAGTGATCCTGGGGGATTGGGAGATGTGAGGTATGAGTGGGACCAGGGCAAGTTGTTCAGGGTCCACAGGGCAGCAGGGGTGGGAGCGCTGCCCAAATACCTCATCGGCAGATGGTAGTACCGAGGAAGTATTGGCGTGATCTCCTCCAGATTGTGCATAATATTCCCCTTGCTGGGCATTTGGGCAAGCGACGGATCCTGCATCGCTTAACACTGAGTTTCTTCTTGCCAGGAGTATCGGAGGACATTCGCGACTACTGTTGGTCTTGTGAGGTCTGTCAGAAGGTAGGGAAGCAGGGAGACAGGCCCAGGGCCACTCTGAGGCCCCTACCTATAATCAAGGAACCTTTCAGTCATATCGCCATAGACCTAGTGGGGCCCCACAGGCAAGAAGTATATCCTCACCATTGTCGAATACGCCACCCGGTATCCGGAGGCCGTAGCGCTTAGAGATGTGTAGGCAGAAACAGTTGCTCAAGCCGCATACTGCAGATCTTTACTCAGGTAAGATTTCCTCGGGAGATCCTGACCGACCAGGCATGCAGTTCACGGCCGAGCTTACCCAACAACTTTGGAAGTTGTGTGGGATCAGACCGCTGTACAGCTCTCCCTACCACCCCCAGACCAATGGGCGTTGCGAACGGTTTAACGGTACACTGAAACAGCTCCTCCGAATGTTCACCATGTCCCATAAGGACTGGGAATGGCATCTCCCTCACCTCCTGTTCACCTACCGAGATGTACCGCAGGAGTCCACTGGGTTCTCTCCCTTCGAGCTGCTGTATGGCCGAAGGGTTCGGGGACCTCTGGATCTCCTACGGAAACACTGGGACGGAGCAGTGGCCAAGGATGGGACCTCGGTGGTGGCCTGTGTGCTGGAGCTCAGGGAGAAGCTACAATGGTTGATGACCCTAGTACGGGACAACCTTGAGGCCGCTCAGAGCCAACAGAAATGGTGGTACGACAGGTCTGCTCGAGACCGAACGTTTCACTTAGGACAGAAAGTATTGGTCTTGAAACCAGTCAGGCATGACAAATTACAGGCTGCCTGGCAGGTCCCGTACCAAGTGGTGGAGCAACTCTGTGATACACCACATACATTGTAGCTTGCTGTTCAAATGGAAGGATCCAGTGAACCTTCCATGTGAATATGCTGAAACTGTTCATCGAACGACAGGAGGAGAGTGTAGCTGCTACCGATGACTCAGAAACGCTTCTTCTGCCGGGGCTGCCGGGGGACGGACAGTCCCAGCTGAGTGTAGCGGATGTAGATATCAGCACCCTGCTGCCTCCCAAGGCCCAGGAACAGGCCCGCCAACTGCTCCAAGAGCGCCAAGGGCTGTTCTCATCTGTGCCCGGTTACACCACCACAACTGCCCACCGGGTAGACATGCAGGGTCAGGCCCCCCTGAAGCAGGCGGCCTACCGAGTGCCCGAGTCCGTCAGAGAAAGGATGAGAACAGAGATTAAGGAAATGCTGGATGTAGGTGTGATAGAACCCTCTGACAGTCCCTGGGCCTCCCTGGTGGTCCTGGTCCCCAAGAAGGATGGAACCGTCTGGTTCTGTATATCCGGGGAGAGCGGATATAGTGAATGCGGGGTCTGTGGAGAGGGGATATAGTGAATTCGGGGTCCGGGGAGAGGGGATATAGTGAATGCGGGGTCCTGGGAGAGCGGATATAGTGAATGCGGGGTCCGGGGAGAGTGGATATAGTGAATGCGGGGTCCTGGGAGAGCGGATATAGTGAATGCGGGGTTCGGGGAGAGCGGATACAGTGAATGCGGGGTCCGGGGAGAGCGGATATAGTGAATGCGGGGTCCGGGGACAGCAGATATAGTGAATGCGGGGTCCTGGGAGAGCAGATATAGTGAATGCGGGGTCCGGGCAGAGCAGATATAGTGAATGCGGAGTCCGGGGAGAGCGGATATAGTGAATGCGGGGTCCGTGGAGAGCGGATATCGTGAATGCGGGGTCCTGGGAGAGCGGATATAGTGAATGCGGGGTCCGGGGACAGCAGATATAGTGAATTCGGGGTCCAGGGAGAGCGGATATAGTGAATTCGGGGTCCGGGGAGAGTGGATATAGTGAATGCGGAGTCCGGGGAGAGCGGATATAGTGAATGCGGGGTCCGGGGAGAGCGGATATAGTGAATGCGGGGTCCGGGGAGAGCGGATATAGTGAATGCGGGGTCCGGGGAGAGCGGATATAGTGAATGCGGGGTCCGGGGAGAGCGGATATAGTGAATGCGGGGTCCGGGGAGAGCGGATATAGTGAATGCGGGGTCCGTGGAGAGCGGATATCGTGAATGCGGGGTCCTGGGAGAGCGGATATAGTGAATGCGGGGTCCGGGGACAGCAGATATAGTGAATTCGGGGTCCAGGGAGAGCGGATATAGTGAATGCGGGGTCCGGGCAGAGCGGATATAGTGAATTCGGGGTCCAGGGAGAGCGGATATAGTGAATGCGGGGTCCGTGGAGAGCAGATATCGTAAATGCGGGGTCCTGGGAGAGCGGATATAGTGAATGCGGGGTCCGGGGAGAGCGGATATAGTGAATGCGGGGTCCGGGGAGAGCGGATATAGTGAATGCGGGGTCCGGGGAGAGCGGATATAGTGAATGCGGGGTCCGGGGAGAGCGGATATAGTGAATGCGGGGTCCGGGGAGAGCGGATATAATGAATGCGGGGTCCGGGGAGAGCGGATATAGTGAATGCGAGGTCCGGGGAGAGCGGATATAGTGAATGCGGGGTCCGGGGAGAGCGGATATAGTGAATGCGGGGTCCGGGGTTTGTTCCATACAAATCAGCTGCTGTCCTGCCCCCTACAGCCCATAGTGGGTATACCCCGTCACCATCCTGCTGGCGTTGTCAGTTGATCCTGCGTTCACCCAGCAGACATCACGCTGCACGTTGCACTTTGTACGATCATTTGGCTGATCCCTCTAACAACATTCAAACTGCTGAGCTCTGTTTTAAACAACTGTCATGCATACCTGGTACTCAATGAGCTCAAGTATAGTTTAATCAGCTGGGGGGTCAGTAATTGCTCTACGCTGAACAGGTTACCCAGTCTCGGTAAGATGAGGAGAAGGGCGGTGTTCTCGGCGTACGGCATCTCCAGCACATTGACATCCAGCTCTCTGTCCCTGAATGTCTTATAGAGTCCCCTCCGGCGCATCGTTGGCGCTAGGTTTAGTGGAAATCCACCCATAAATTCTCTTTCTTCTGTATATTGTTTGTCAAACTGTACTTTCCATTTCCCTGGAGGAACAGAAAAAAAAATGTTTCCTTTAAAGGTAAACTATAGTGGTTTGGGATCGTTGTATTCTATAGACATGCGCGGTTCGGTTTGATCCGAATAGAAATTTGGACAAAATTGTCGTTATTCGGAGATTGAGAGGTATCTGAATTTCCAAACTACAAAAGTGGCAAATTATAAAAAATACGAAATAACAAAAAGGAAATTTTGGCAAAAACTTGAATCGAATCGAATTCCAAAAGAGTTCAAAGTTGATTTAAAAAAGAATTTGAAATCAAATTCGGAAAAACAAATTTAAACTGTAAACATATTGCTGACTATTGCTGATTTCCCTCAAAGACTGTGTTAGTGTTAGAATATATCCATGTTCCGAAATTCAAATTTTGAAAAGAATAAAATAAAAACAGAATAGAATTTAAAATAAAATAATAGAATAGAAATAAATAGAATAGAATAGAAAGAATATAGCTGTCTTCTGAAATTTGAATATAATAGAATGGAATAAAATAGAAATAATATAATCGTCATTTGAAATTTTAATTTTAAATATAATAGAATAAAAAAGAATATAGCTATCTTCCAAAATTCAAATATCAAAAAGAATAAAATAAAAAAAATAATAGAATTGAAAATAAAATAATAGAATAGAAAATAAAGGAATAGATAGAATAGAAAATAATAGAGCAGAAAAAATAGAATAGAATAGAAAAAATATAGCTGTCTTCTGAAATTTGAATAGAATGGAATAAAATAGAAAGAATATAACCGTCATTTGATATTTGAATTTTAAGTAGAATAGAATAAAAAATGAAATCATATAGCTATATTCCGAAATTTGAATTTCAAAAGAATAAAATAAAAACAGAATAGAATTCAAAATAAAATAATAGCATGGAAAATAAAGGAATAGCTAAAATAGAAAATAACAGAACAGAAAAAAAAAGAATAGAATAGAAAAAATAAAGCTGTCTTCCGAAATTTGAATATAATGGAATAAAATAGAAAGAATATACCCATTTCATTTGAAATTTGAATTTTTAAATAGAAAAGAATAAAAAATGAAAGAATAGAGCAGTGTTCCAAAATGCAAACTTCAAAAAGAATATGATTTAATAAATTGAATAGAAAAAAACTAATTAACACAGAATAGAAAAGAATAGAATAGAATAAAAAATGAAAGAATAGAGCAGTCTTTCAAAATTCGAACTTCAAAAAGAATAGGATTTAATAAATGAGAATAGAAAAGAACAAAATAACACAGAATAGAATAGAATAAAATAACATTATTATTATTATTATTACTACGAGTTTATATAGCGCCAAAGGGTTTGCTCAGCGCTGTACAATAGGGGGGGACAATACATGGCACAGTACAACAAAGACAGACAGCGTACGAGGGGTAAGAGGGCCCTACTCTTACGAGCTTAGAAAAAATATAGCCGTCTTCCAAAATTAAAATTTTGAAAAGAATTGAATAAAACAGAATAGAATAGAATAGAAAAGAATAGAATAAATTATAATAGAATACACTAGAATAAAAACAAAAAAATGTGTTAGAGCCCATTTACAATTCCGCATTGCAGTCATGTCTGGCCGGATCACCAGATAAAAAAAAAGAGAAATAAAGAATATAAAGAAAAATAAGGAAAAACAAATTCTGAAACAACACATCTAAGATCTGCTAAGTTGCAATATATTCATGTAATTAATGTAATTATACTAATAATGTTTATCTTTAGGCTTCTAAACATCTTATGGAATTATCAAAATGAAGCGGGAGGAGGCAATGCTCCAACTCTTTCAGGTATGTGTATGTATGTCCTCTTGAGCTATTGAGCTCTGTAAACAACAGAGGAGCCGGGGAAATTATTCCATATTTTTATATTTACTAATAAAGAAGAAACTATATTTTTGAGCATTCTATAGAAGAAAATATGTATGAAATCACTTTACATTCTCTTCAGTCTTGAAACGTCCACTTTAGCCAAGAGAAAGTTTTCAGATGTACCTTTGATTTATCTAAACCAGACACCATTTTTTGGGATGTTTGTTGCTTTAAAACTGAAATTGGTTAAGTCTCCAAGCTGCTCGCATTTTAACCACCTCCCATCCGGTTGTTGTATATAAACGGCCAGACGGTGGCAGTGTAGAGTTGGGTGGCTGTTTATAAACGGCCTCCCCGCCCCTGCTTGTGCACGCTCCCTGGGAGCGTGCACCACCACGATCCGGTGCCCGCTGTGTCCTCCGGACACAGTGGAACACCGATCGTCGGACGGGACCTCTGTGCGAGGTCCCGATCATGTGATCACTGATTGGCCAATCAGTGATCACATGAAGAGTAGTAAGCAAGATGTCACTTCTGACATCATTGCTTACTACATGTGAAATCTGTGAATGATCACAGAGATCACATGGTACAGGGCTATTCACAACAGCCGTGTACCATGTGACAAGCTGTGACCAATCACAGCTATCACAGTATTTCTCAATGGCTGCAAGAATGCAGCCAGAGAGGAGAAATGATTGCTTTTACAGCCTTTATGGGTGTAAAAGCAATCAGTGTAGAAAAAAAAAAATCTTCATCACCCCCCACAAGTAGTACAGTGTCACCATGGTGACCTGTACTGCTAGGGTGACAGTATGTAAAAAAAATATATTTTTTTTTTACTAAAAATATAACGGAATAAATGTTGGCCAAGATTTATGGTGAAATACTATTTATTTGCAAAATGGTATAAGAAAATTTTTTGGACTTTTTAAATTACATAGCAAAAAGAAAACAAATCCCAGCGGTGAATAAATACCACCAAAATAAAGCTTTATCTGTCTCAAAAAAATGCTAAAAAATTCTCATGACTGCACAATTGGCATTCAAAGTGTGACAGCGCTGAAAGGTGAAAATTGGCCTGGACTGGAAGAGGGGGAAAGTGTTCGGACTGGAAGGGGGGGAAAGTGTCCAGACTGGAAGGGGGGGGGAGTGTCCAGACTGGAAGGGGGGGGGGATGTGTCTGGACTGGAAGGGGGGGGGATGTGTCTGGACTGGAAGGGGGGGGGATGTGTCCGGACTGGAAGGGGGGGAAAGTGTCCGGACTGGAAGGGGGGGAAAGTGTCCGGACTGGAAGGGGGGAAAGTGTCCGGACTGGAAGGGGGGAAAGTGTCCGGACTGGAAGGGGGGAAAGTGTCCGGACTGGAAGGGGGGAAAGTGTCCGGACTGGAAGGGGGGGAAAGTGTCCGGACTGGAAGGGGGGGAAAGTGTCCGGACTGGAAGGGGGGGAAAGTGTCCGGACTGGAAGGGGGGGAAAGTGTCCGGACTGGAAGGGGGGGAAAGTGTCCGGACTGGAAATGGTTAAAGAAAGTGTTTGTGCAACTTTTTTGCTATTCACATGCTGGAAGAGGCAGAGCTGAGCAGAGAGGTTGGCAGAAGAGGTGGGCTGAGAAGGTTAGAAGAAGAGGTGGGCTTAAGGGTTGAGAGAAGAGGCGAGCTGAGGGGTAAGCAGAAGAGCAAAGGGGCTTGCAGAACAAGCGAGCTGAGGGGTTGTTAGAAGAGGTGGGCTGAAGGGTAAACAGAAGGGGCAGGCTGAGGGGTAGGCAGAAGAGGAGGGCTGAGGGGTTGGCAGAAGAGCAGAGCGGTTGGCAGAAGAAGTGGACTGAGGGGTAAGCAGAAGGTGGGCTAAGGGGCAGGTTGAAAAGCTGAAGGGTAGGCAGAGGAGCAGAGAGGTTGGCAGAAGAGGTAGGCTGAGGGGTAGGCAGAAGAGACGGGTTGTGAGGAAGGCAGGGGAACAGAGGAGTTAGCAGAGGAAGTGGGCTAAGGGGTTGGCAGAAGAGGTGGGCTGAGGGGTAGGCAGAAGGTAGGTAGAAGAGGCGGGTTGAGGGTTAGGCAGAAAAGCAGAGAGGTTACCAAAAGAGGTGGGCTGAGAGGTTGGCAGAAGAGCAGAGGGGTTGGCAGAAGAGGTGGGCTGAGGGGTAGGCAGAAGAGGTGGGCTGAGGGGTAGGCAGAAGAGGCGGTATGAGGGGTAGGCAGAAGGTGGGCTGAGGGGTGGGCAGAAGAGGCGGTATGAGGGGAAGACAAAAGGTGGGCTGAGGGATGGGAGAAGAGTTGGGCTGAGGAGTAGGCAGAAGAGGTGGGCTGAGGGTTAGATAGAAGATGGGCTGAGGGGTAGGCAGAAGGGGTGAGCTAAGGGGCGGGCTGAGGGGTAGGCAGAAGGGGTGGGTTGAGAGGTAGGCAGAAGGGGCGGGCTGAGGGGTAGGCAGAAGGGGTGGGTTGAGAGGTAGGCAGAAGGGGCGGGCTGAGGGGTAGGCAAAAGGGGTGGGTTGAGAGGTAGGCAGAAGGGGCGGGCTGAGGGGTAGGCAGAAGAGCAGAGGGGTTATCAGAAGAAGTGGGCTGAGGGGTTGGTTGAAGAGGCGGGCTGAGGGGTTGGTTGAAGAGGCGGGCTGAGGGGTTGGTTGAAGAGGCGGGCTGAGGGGTTGCATTGCTGGTTGATATGTTGATGATGGTGCACACACTGCCTCCCCCTTCCTGGCCTGTCACGCTGCATGCTCCGACAAGAATCTGCTATCAATTATTTTGGGATATCCAACACTTTTTGTTTTTGGTTCCGGCTTAAAACTCATACCAGATCTAAAGGGCCTAGGGTTGTTATTGGTGTACCCCAAGATTCAGTGTGATTAGTGGGGTACCCCAAGGTTCAGTGTTCAGACCCTTACCTTTTAATATACTTATAAACGGGGGGTCGGGGATCTCAGTCTCTGCAGATGACACCAAGCTGTGCCGGGAATAACGTCCTTACAGGATGTCTCCAACTTACAAGCCGACCTCAATGCTCTGTGTAATTGGGGGGCTATGGGGCCAATGAGGGCTAATGGTGATAAATGTAAGGTTATGTACTTGGGGGCTAAGAATATGCATCATACATACTGGGGGAGTACAACTGGGGGAATCAAAGCTGGAGAAGGATCTGGGGAGGGTCAATGATGGAGAAGGATCTGGGGGGGTCAATGGTGGAGAAGAATCTGGGGGGATCAATGGTGGAGAAGGATCAGGTGGGGGGATTAATGGTGGAGAAGGATCTGGTGGGGGTCAATGGTGGAGAGGGATCTGGGGGGGGTCAATGGTGGAGAAGGATCTTGGGGGATCAATGGTGGATAAGGATCTGGGGGGACAATGGAGAAGGATCTGGGGGGGCAATGGTGGAGAAAAATATGGGAGTTTAGGTAGATCACTAGCTTAATAATGGCAGCAATGCCAAGCTGCGGGTTCTAGAGCAGGCAAAATCCTCTCTTATATTAGGAGAGGTATAGACTCCAGAGAGAGAGATATCACCCCCCCCCCCCCCGGTACAAATCATTAGTAAGACCTCATCTGGAATATGCAGTTCAGTTTTGGGCTCCGTTTCACAAAAAGAACATTGGGGAACTGGAGGAAGTACAAAGAAGGGCAACTAAACTGATACATGGAGGAGATCAGCTATGAGGAGAGATTAGAGGAACTGAATGTATTCTCTTCCGAGAAAAGGAGATTAATAGGGGATATGATCTCCATGTATAATACATAAGGGGGATATAATCTCCATGTATAATACATAAGGGGGGATATGATCTCCATGTATAATACATAAGGGAGGGATATGATCACCATGTATAATACATAAGGGGGGGATATGATCTCCATGTATAATACATAAGGGGGGGATATGATCTCCATGTATAATACATAAGGGGGGATATGATCTCCATGTATAATACATAAGGGGGATATGATCTCCATGTATAATACATAAGGGGGGATATGATCTCCATGTAAAATACATAAGGGGGGATATGATCTCCATGTATAAATCTTAAGGGGGATATGATCTCCATGTATAATACATAAGGGGGGGATATGATCTCCATGTATAATACATAAGGGGGATATGATTTCCATGTATAATACATAAGGGGGGGATATGATCTCCATGTACAATACATAAGTGGGGATATGATCTCCATGTATAATACATAAGGGGGATATGATTTCCATGTATAATACATAAGGGGGGATATGATCTCCATGTATAATACATAAGGGGGGGATATGATCACCATGTATAATACATAAGGGGGGATATGATCTCCATGTATAAATCTTAAGGGGGATTTGATCTCCATGTATAATACATAAGGGGGGGGATATGATCTCCATGTATAATACATAAGGGGGGATATGATCACCATGTATAATACATAAGGGGGGATATGATCTCCATGTATAATACATAAGGGGGGATATGATCTCCATGTATAATACATAAGGGATGATATGATCTCCATGTATAAATCTTAAGGGGGATATGATCTCCATGTATAATACATAAGGGGGATATGATATCAATGTATAATACATAAGGGGTGATATGATCTCCATGTATAATAAATAAGGGGGGATATGATCACCATGTATAATACATAAGGGGGGATATGATCTCCATGTATAATACATAAGGAGGGATATGATCTCCATGTATAATACATAAGGGGGGATATGATCTCCATGTATAATACATAAATGGGGGATATGATCACCATGTATAATCCATAAGGGGGGATATGATCACCATGTATAATACATAAGGGGGGATATGATCTCCATGTATAATACATAAGGAGGGATATGATCTCCATGTATAATACATAAGGAGGGATATGATCTCCATGTATAATACATAAGGGGGGATATGATCTACATGTATAATACATAAATGGAGGATATGATCTCCATGTATAATACATAAGGGGGATATGATCTCCATGTATAATACATAAGGGGGATATGATCTCCATGTATAATACATAAGGGGGGATATGATCTCCATGTATAATACATAAGGGGGATATGATCTCCATGTATAATACATAAGGGGGGATATGATCACCATGTATAATACATAAGGGGGGATATGATCTCCATGTATAAATCTTAAGGGGGATATGATCTCCATGTATAATACATAAGGGGGGGATATGATCTCCATGTATAATACATAAGGGGGATATGATTTCCATGTATAATACATAAGGGGGGGATATGATCTCCATGTACAATACATAAGTGGGGATATGATCTCCATGTATAATTCATAAGGGGGATATGATTTCCATGTATAATACATAAGGGGGGATATGATCTCCATGTATAATACATAAGGGGGGATATGATCACCATGTATAATACATAAGGGGGGATATGATCTCCATGTATAAATCTTAAGGGGGATTTGATCTCCATGTATAATACATAAGGGGGGGGGGGATATGATCTCCATGTATAATACATAAGGGGGGATATGATCACCATGTATAATACATAAGGGGGGATATGATCTCCATGTATAATACATAAGGGGGGATATGATCTCCATGTATAATACATAAGGGATGATATGATCTCCATGTATAAATCTTAAGGGGGATATGATCTCCATGTATAATACATAAGGGGTGATATGATCTCCATGTATAATAAATAAGGGGGGATATGATCTCCATGTATAATACATAAGGGGGGGATATGATCTCCATGTATAATACATAAGGAGGGATATGATCTCCATGTATAATACATAAGGGGGGATATGATCTCCATGTATAATACATAAATGGGGGATATGATCACCATGTATAATCCATAAGGGGGGATATGATCACCATGTATAATCCATAAGGGGGGATATGATCACCATGTATAATACATAAGGGGGGATATGATCTCCATGTATAATACTTAAGGGGGGATATGATCTCCATGTATAATACATAAGGGGGATATGATCTCCATGTATAATACATAAGGGGGGATATGATCTCCATGTATAATACATAAGGGGGGATATGATCTCCATGTATAATACATAAGGGGGATATGATCTCCATGTATAATACATAAGGGGGGGGGGATATGATCTCCATGTATAATACATAAGGGGGATATGATCTCCATGTATAATACATAAGGGGGATATGTTCTCCATGTATAATACATAAGGGGGGATTTGATCTCCATATATAATACATAAGGGGGGATATGATCTCCATGTATAATACTTAAGGGGGGATATGATCTCCATGTATAATACATAAGGGGGGATATGATCACCATGTATAATACATAAGGGGGGATATGATCTCCATGTATAATACATAAGGGGGATATGATCTCCATGTATAATACATAAGGAGGGATATGATCTCCATGTATAATACATAAGGGGGGATATGATCTCCATGTATAATACTTAAGGGGGGATATGATCTCCATGTATAATACATAAGGGGGGATATGATCTCCATGTATAATACATAAATGGGGGATATGATCACCATGTATAATCCATAAGGGAGGATATGATCTCCATGTATAATACATAAGGGGGATATGATCTCCATGTATAATTCTTAAGGGGGGATATGATCTCCATGTATAATACATAAGGGGGGATATGATCTCCATGTATAATACATAAGGGGGGATATGATCTCCATGTATAATACATAAGGGGGGATATGATCTCCATGTATAATACATAAGGGGGGATATGATCTCCATGTATAATACATAAGGGGGGATATGATCTCCATGTATAATACATAAGGGGGGATATGATCTCCATGTATAATACATAAATGGGGGATATGATCACCATGTATAATCCATAAGGGAGGATATGATCTCCATGTATAATACATAAGGGGGATATGATCTCCATGTATAATTCTTAAGGGGGGATATGATCTCCATGTATAATACATAAGGGGGGATATGATCTCCATGTATAATACATAAGGGGGGATATGATCTCCATGTATAATACATAAGGGGGGATATGATCTCCATGTATAATACATAAGGGGGGATATGATCTCCATGTATAATACATAAGGGGATATGATCACCATGTATAATACATAAGGTGGGATATGATCTCCATGTATAATACATAGGGGGGGATATGATCTCCATGTACAATACATAAGGGGGATATGATCTCCATGTATAATACATAAGGGGGGGGGATATGATCTCCATGTATAATACATAAGGGGGATATGATCTCCATGTATAATACATAAGGGGGATATGATCTCCATGTATAATACTTAAGGGGGGATATGATCACCATGTATAATCCATAAGGGAGGATATGATCTCCATGTATAATACATAAGGGGGATATGATCTCCATGTATAATACATAAGGGGGGATATGATCTCCATGTATAATACATAAGGGGGGATATGATCTCCATGTATAATACATAAGGGGGGATATGATCTCCATGTATAATACATAAGGGGGGATATGATCTCCATGTATAATACATAAGGGGGGATATGATCTCCATGTGTAATACATAAGGGGGGATATGATCTCCATGTATAATACATAAGGGGGGATATGATCTCCAGGTATAAATACATCAGTGGTTCATATAGTGAACTCGGTGTAGTTATTCCCCCTGAGGTCATCACAGAGGACAAGGGGGCGCTCTTTATGTCTGGAGGAAAAGAAATGTAATCTCCAAACACGGAAAGGTTTCTTTACAGTAAGAGCTGTGAGAATGAGGAATAGACTCCCTCCAGAGTTGGTTGTGGCCAGCTCAGTGGATTGCTGTAGGAAAGTCCTGGATTCTTTCTTGGATACACAGAATATAACTGGATAGAACATTTATAGATTTTTTTTTTTTAAATTTAAGATCGAGCAGGATGGTTATTTTTCAGCCAGACTATGTAATTATGTAAGTTTGGAATTTGGGGGGACTCAATGTCCCTTTTTTTTTGTGTGGGGTCCCTTTTTATACCCATACAAGGCTCTCATCAATGATAAGGTCTGGTATATGTTTTAGGGGGAACCCCATGTTGTTTTCTTGTTCAAGAATTTGTATTAGTTTCCCCGTATTGTTTTATTTTTGTGGGAGTCCCCCATTAACAATAATATCAGACCCTCATCTGGGGCAAAGATCTGGAACAGATGAAGGAACTTCCTGGCCACTTTATCAAACAAGTGTGTTCAGAAGTTTGCATCTTGACAGAAATGGTGACATTTTGCTACTGATGTTGAAAATATGACTGACTTTCTTTTATTGAAGGCCAGTGATGATATGACGCCATTTATGATCACATCGTTGTTTGTCTCCTTTTTAAATCCTAATGATAACAGCCGTCCCCCAAGTAAAATGGACTTACCTTGATAGACTGCATGATCTACGACATTCATCGAGGGCATAGTTTCCAAGTTACTAATTATATTCTGGATCTTATGGTCTGTTTTATCGCTCACACTCCTGTTGTTTGTCTTCTCAGGATTCTGAGGGTCATTGCTTCTGATGGTGTGAATGGAGGCATTGTAGTACTTAGTCACACTATGTTTGTATGATGGTAACATGTGGACCGACTCTTCTATGATGATCTGATTACGAAGCTGGTATTCTACGTCTTTGCTGTGCTGATTTATGGCTTCAACGAATCTGCTATAGCTGTCATGCAGCTCCTTGTCTGTCTTGGTGTCATCCAGGCCCATGCCTTGAAGAATTTCCTTGCGAGTTTTTGATCGTGCACCGAGGGCCAGCATGGAGAGGGTGGTGTAGATGCTGACCGGTGAAATGAATAGGTTTGGTGGGGGCCTTTCTGTAAGTGGAGCTACTCTTTTATAAAGCTTCAAAGCAAAGTCAATTTCAGCTTCGGATATCTCTGAATGCTCCCTTTTAGAGTGTTGGCCGTGATCTCCATGTGGTTTTGCAAGAACCAACGAGACGAACAACTGGAGGAGAAGAAGAATCTTCATCGTTCTTTCACGTGTTTCACACCTGTGTAAAAATAAAGGGGTCAGTACCAAAAAAATTTGGATCTTATGCAAGTTATCCTACATATCTCTTGTCATGAAAAGGTCCACCACCGACCATCTCAAGGGGTGCAAGATCCAGGCTGAAAGATGCATTCTTGCTGCTGATAGCCTGGGCAATTTAGACTGATAGGAGCTCCTAGGGACCTCGGAAACATTTTTCTTTCCTATCCTATGCTTTGGAAAAGTCTATTTCCAGTCCAGCCTTGTGTAGGTCTACCATCTTGTCCCTGACATCCTTGGACAGCTCTTTGGTCTTTGCCATGGTGGAGAGTTTGGAATCTGATGGTTTGATGGCTCCTGTGGACAGGTGTCTTTTATACAGGTAACACAATGAGATTAGCAGCACTCCCTTTAAGAGACTGCTAATCTCAGCTTGTTACCTGTATGAGAGACACCTGGGAGCCAGAAATCCTGCTGAATGATAGGGGATCAAATCCTTCTTTCCCTCATGAACATGCAGATCAGTCATCATTTGTTAGACGCATTTCTGCTGAATTTGTTGTTGTATTGTCTCTCAGTGTTACACCGAACATTTCATTGTTAGACCGATCGTTTCTGTGTGAGGGGCGAACATTCCATTGTTAGACCGATCATTTCTGTGTGAGGGGCGAACATTCAGCATCAGGGGGGAGCAAATACACATTTCCTTCACTGTATCTATCTATCTATCTATCTATCTATCTATCTATCTATCTATCTATCTATTATCTATCTATCTATCTATTATCTATCTATCTATTATCTATCTATCTATCTATCTATCTATCTATCTATCTATTATCTATCTATCTATCTATTATCTATCTATCTATTATCTATCTATCTATCTATTATCTATCTATTATCTATCTATCTATCTATTATCTATCTATTATCTATCTATTATCTATTATCTATTATCTATCTATTATCTATCTATCTATTATCTATCTATCTATCATCTATCTATCTATTATCTATCTATCTATCTATCTATCTATTATCTATCTATCTATCTATCTATCTATCTATCTATCTATCTGTTAATCTATGTAGAATGAAGTACAACCTACCGTTATAAGTGCGCTCACCTGTCCTCTGAACGGCACAAATCTCCGAGAGTCTGACACTTATATTGCTCATGAAAAGGTTTGCTAATCAGATCCACTGCGAGGTCACAATGACCCGACCCAACAAATATGACGAAAGTCTGGATGGAGTTAAACATTGCACAAAAGAGCGAACAACTGATGAGGGGAACTCTGCACTGGCCAGTAACTTCCCAATATACAATGTATCAGTGTAAGAATGCTATATATCAATGCAGTAATGTTATGCCCTGAGCTCAGAAATGGGAATGAATTGTAACATTTTACCATTTGTGTATGCATGTTTGCATGTTCTCTCTGTGCCTATGTGGGTTTCCTCCGGGTACTCTGGTTTCCTCCCAAACTCCAAAGACATGCTTGGAGGTCAATTGGCTCCAGTCTAAAGTGTTCCAAGTATGTGTATGTATGAATGTGAGTTAGGGACCTTAGATTGTACGCTCCTCGGGGGAGGGGACTGATGGGAATGTACAATATATATGTAGGGCGCTGCCTAAATTGACAGCAATATATAAGTACCTGAAATAAATAAATATTGGTGTCAGTCCGCTGTAAAAGAACCTGTCATGGAAGAGCTACAAGGGATTTCTCCAGTCTAAATACCATTTTCTTTATGGGACAGGACTGATGAGCCTCTGTGACCCCTCATGAACAATGACCATTCACAATCCTCACACATGTAGGTAAAACCAATATCTCCTAAAGGTTCGCTGTATAGGAGACATTCTGCAGAGCAGCAGCCAGTGACATCCCCGATGCATGCGCTGTGAAGGTACGGCATACCCGTGTCATTCCTTCAGAGCTGTGTGCCGTGGTGTCATCAGCTGCTCAGCCATCCAAGCAGCTGCAACCCGCGAACACGGAAGGAAATCCGGGTGAAGATGGAACCCTTCTGCACCGGAGACAGCGTGCCGCTGGAGGGCTTCACTCTTCAGAATGTACTAGTATGTAATGCACCCGACCACATTATAATATTACCTTGCAGCAGGAAACTTGTTTTTTTTTTTAACAAGTTTACTACCAATTCACATGATAGTTACATAGTTAGTCTGGCTGAAAAAAGACAAAAGTCCATCCAGTTAAACAATTAAAGAAAAAAAATTATAATCCTACACTCACAATTGATCCAGATGAAGGCAAAAAACCCAGCAAAGTACGATCCAATTTGCTCCTGCAGGTAAACAAAACCCTTCTGATCCCCGAGAGGCAATTGGATGTTCCCTGGATCAACGTTCCCTATAAATGTTATATTCCAGTTATATTCTGTGTATCCAAGAAAGAATCCAGGACTTTCCTACAGCAATCCCACTGAGCTGGCCACAACCAACTCTGGAGGGAGTCTATTCCACATTCTCACAGCTCTTACTGTGAAGAAACCGTTCCGTGTTTGGAGATTACATTTCTTTTCCTCAAAACGTGAAGAGCACCCCCTTGTCCTCTGTGATGACCTCAGGGGGAATAACTACACCGAGTTCACTATATGAACCACTGATGTATTTATACATGGAGATCATATCCCCCTTATGTATTATACATGGAGATCATATCCCCCCCTTATGTATTATACATGGAGATCATATCCCCCCTTATGTATTATTCATGGAGATCATATCCCGCCTTATGTATTATACATGGAGATCATATCCCCCCCTTATGTATTATACATGGAGATCATATCCCCTCTTATGTATTATACATGGAGATCATATCCCCCCTTATGTATTATACATGGAGATCATATCCCCCCTTATGTATTATACATGGAGGTCATATCCCCCCTTATGTATTATACATGGAGATCATATCCCCCTTATGTATTATACATGGAGATCATATCCCCCCCCTTATGTATTATACATGGAGATCATATCCCCCTTATGTATTATACATGGAGATCATATCCCCCCTTATGTATTATACATGGTGATCATATCCCCCCCTTATGTATTATACATGGAGATCATATCCCCCCTTATGTATTATACATGGAGATCATATCCCCCCTTATGTATTATACATGGAGATCATATCCCCCTTATGTATTATACATGGAGATCATATTCCCCCCCCCTTATGTATTATACATGGAGATCATATCCCCCTTATGTATTATACATGGAGATCACATCCCCCTTATGTATTATACATGGAGATCATACCCCCCCCCTTATGTATTATACATGGAGATCATATCCCCCCCCCCCTTATGTATTATACATGGACATAATATCTACCCTCATGTATTATAATGGAGATCTTATCCCCCCTTATATATTCTACATGGAGATAATAATCCCCCCTATGTATTACACATGGGGATCATACGCCTCCCCCCTTATATATTCTACATGGAGATCATATTCCTCTCTTAGGTTTTATTCATGGAGATCATATCCCCCTTATGTATTATACATGAGATCATATCCCCCCCTTATGTGTTATACATGGAGATCATATCCCCCCTTATGTATTATTCATGGAGATCATATCCCCCCTTATGTATTATACATGGAGATCATATCCCCCTTATGTATTATACATGGAGATCATATCCCCCCTTATGTATTATACATGGAGATCATATCCCCCCTTATGTATTATACATGGAGATCATATCCCCCCTTATGTATTATACACGGAGATCATATCCCCCTTATGTATTATACACGGAGATCATATCCCCCCTTATGTATTATACATGGAGATCATATCCCCCTTATGTATTATACATGAAGATCATATCCCCCCCTTATGTTTTATACATGGAGATCATATCCCCCTTATGTATTATACATGGAGATCATATCCCCCTTATGTATTATACATGGAGATCATATCCCCCTTATGTATTATACATGGAGATCATACCCCCCCCTTATGTATTATACATGGAGATCATATCCCCCTTATGTATTATACATGGAGATCATATCCCCCCTTATGTATTATACATGGAGATCATATCTCCCCTTATGTATTATACATGGAGATCATATCCCCCCTTATGTATTATACATGGTGATCATATCCCCCCTTATGTATTATACATGGAGATCATATCCCCCCCCCTTATGTATTATACATGGAGATCATATCCCCCCCCCTTATGTATTATACATGGAGATCATATCCCCCTTATGTATTATACATGGAGATCACATCCCCCTTATGTATTATACATGGAGATCATACCCCCCCTTATGTATTATACATGGAGATCATATCCCCCCCTTATGTATTATACATGGAGAACATATCCCCCTTATATATTCTACATGGAGATCATATTCCCCTCTTAGGTTTTATTCATGGAGATCATATCCCCCTTATGTATTATACATGAGATCATATCCCCCCTTATGTATTATACATGGAGATCATATCCCCCTTTGTGTATTATACATGGAGATCATAACCCCCCTTATGTATTATACATGGAGATCATATCCCCCCTTATGTATTAAACATGGAGATCATATCCCCCCCCCCTTATGTATTATACATGGACATAATATCTACCCTCATGTATTATAATGGAGATCTTATCCCCCCTTATATATTCTACATGGAGATAATATTCCCCCCTATGTATTACACATGGAGATCATACCCCTCCCCCCTTATGCAATATACATGGAGACCATATCCCCCCTTATGTATTAAACATGGAGATCATATCCCCCCTTATGTTTTATACATGGAGATCATATTCCCCCCTTATATATTATACATGGTGATCATATTCCCCCTTATGTATTATACATGGAGATCATATCCCCCCCTTATGTATTATACATGGTGATCATATCCCCCTTATTTACTATACATGGAGATCATATCCCCCTTATGTATTATACATGGAGATCATATCCCCTCCTTATGTATTATACATGGAGATCATATCCCCCCTTATGTATTATACATGGAGATCATATCCCCCCCTTATGTATTATACATGGAGATCATATCCCCCCCTTATGTATTATACATGGTGATCATATCCCCCTTATGTACTATACATGGAGATCATATCCCCCTTATGTATTATACATGGAGATCATATCCCCCTTATGTATTATACATGGAGATCATACCCCCCCCCTCATGTATTATACATGGAGATCATATCCCCCCCTTATGTATTATACATGGAGATCATATCCCCCCTTATGTATTATACATGGTGATCATATCCCCCCTTATGTATTATACATGGAGATCATATCCCCCCTTATGTATTATACATGGAGATCATATCCCCCCTTATGTATTATACATGGAGATCATATCCCCCATTTTGTATTATACATGGAGATCATATCCCCCCCTTATGTATTATACATGGAGATCATATCCCCCCTTATGTATTATACATGGAGATCATATCCCCCCTTATGTATTATACATGGAGATCATATCCCCTCCTTATGTATTATACATGGGGATCATATCCCCCCTTATGTATTATACATGGGGATCATATCCCCCCTTATGTATTATACATGGAGATCATATCCCCCCCTTATGTATTATACATGGAGATCATTCCCCCCTTATGTATTATACATGGAGATCATATCCCCCCTTATGTATTATACATGGAGATCATATCCCCCCTTATGTATTATACATGGAGATCATATCCCCCCTTATGTATTATACATGGAGATCATACCCCCCCCCTTATGTATTATACATGGAGATCATATCCCCCCCCCCCCCTTATGTATTATACATGGACATAATATCTACCCTCATGTATTATAATGGAGATCTTATCCCCCCTTATATATTCTACATGGAGATAATAATCCCCCCTATGTATTACACATGGGGATCATACGCCTCCCCCCTTATATATTCTACATGGAGATCATATCCCCCTTATGTATTATACATGAGATCATATCCCCCCCTTATGTGTTATACATGGAGATCATATCCCCCCTTATGTATTATTCATGGAGATCATATCCCCCCTTATGTATTATACATGGAGATCATATCCCCCTTATGTATTATACATGGAGATCATATCCCCCCTTATGTATTATACATGGAGATCATATCCCCCCTTATGTATTATACATGGAGATCATATCCCCCCTTATGTATTATACACGGAGATCATATCCCCCTTATGTATTATACACGGAGATCATATCTCCCCTTATGTATTATACATGGAGATCATATCCCCCTTATGTATTATACATGAAGATCATATCCCCCCCTTATGTTTTATACATGGAGATCATATCCCCCTTATGTATTATACATGGAGATCATATCCCCCTTATGTATTATACATGGAGATCATATCCCCCTTATGTATTATACATGGAGATCATACCCCCCCCTTATGTATTATACATGGAGATCATATCCCCCTTATGTATTATACATGGAGATCATATCCCCCTTATGTATTATACATGGTGATCATATCCCCCCTTATGTATTATACATGGAGATCATATCCCCCCCCCCTTATGTATTATACATGGAGATCATATCCCCCCCCCCTTATGTATTATACATGGAGATCATATCCCCCCCCCTTATGTATTATACATGGAGATCACATCCCCCTTATGTATTATACATGGAGATCATACCCCCCCTTATGTATTATACATGGAGATCATATCCCCCCCCCTTATGTATTATACATGGAGAACATATCCCCCTTATATATTCTACATGGAGATCATATTCCCCTCTTAGGTTTTATTCATGGAGATCATATCCCCCTTATGTATTATACATGAGATCATATCCCCCCTTATGTATTATACATGGAGATCATATCCCCCTTTGTGTATTATACATGGAGAGCATATCCCCCCTTATGTATTATACATGGAGATCATATCCCCCCCTTATGTATTATACATGGAGATCATATCCCCCCCCCTTATGTATTATACATGGACATAATATCTACCCTCATGTATTATAATTAGAGATGAGCGAAGAAATGAAAAATTCGATTCGGCTGATTCGGCGAATTCCAGTGTGAAATTCGATTCGATGCGAATTTCTCCGCTACGAAGATGACTTATTTAAAGGGTTTCTAGGCTTCAGAGAGCCTTTAAATTAGTGCAGAACACTGTACCTTTAATTTAAATGCCCTTGGAGATGAGGAAGGAGAAGGAGAAGGAGAAAGGATGAGAAGAAGGAGAAGGAGAAGGATGAGAAGAAGGAGAAGGAGAAGGGTGAGAAGAAGGAGAAGGATGAGAAGAAGGAGAAGGATGAGAAGAAGGAGAAGGAGATGAGAAGAAGGAGAAGGAGAAGGATGAGAAGAAGGAGAAGGAGAAGGATGAGAAGAAGGAGAAGGATGAGAAGAAGGAGAAGGATGAGAAGGAGAAGGATGAGAAGGAGAAGGATGAGAAGAAGAAGGCTGAGAATAAGGAGAAGGATGAGAAGAAGGAGAAGGAGAAGGATGAGAAGAAGGAGAAGGATGAGAAGAAGGAGAAGGAGAAGGATGAGAAGAAAGAGAAGGATGAGAAGGAGAAGGATGAGAAGAAGAAGGATGAGAAGAAGAAGGATGAGAAGAAGGAAAAGGATGAGAAGAAGAAGGATGAGAAGAAGGAGAAGGATGAGAAGAAGGAGAA